>NW_027260966.1:0-146330 GCF_045791955.1 Oncorhynchus clarkii lewisi
GACAACAACGTCGGCGCAGCGTGGGAGCCGAGGCGAACCAGATGTAGTACTAGCAAGTAGTATTGTTCATCCGGGTCCCCAGACCGCTGTCTGTTTTTGTTATAAGCAACTCTCCACCGTAGCTAATAGACATAAACTCAACTATAACATTTGTTTTGTTTACCTTTTAGCCTAGCTAGTTACGTTTCTTTCTAGTAGTCTCGGCTTTACATCCGTTACAAGATGTTACGGCAGTGGGATAAAGACGGTGGTTATGAGGAACACTTGTATTGTAACGTGACTTGTGATGGTTTTTGGTTCACTGATTATTTGGACCAATCACGATTTCCCGCGTGTGAACCAGTATCTGTCTGGCATATGTTGAATGTTTTGAAAATGTTTATTAAAGAGCAAAAGATGGTAATGGTCGTGGGTAGTCCTCTTCAGAATGTAACTGTGGGGGGAAATGATAAATCGGTGCTCGGACGAGCCCTGAAACTCCAGTCACGTCCCAGGTGAAAAAGATGAGGGCAAAGAGGGTCTGTCACTTATTGAGATGAAAAACAATATTGTGATGCTTTTGACAGCAAAAAAATAAATAAATGAAAGGGCAGATGGCTTGGAGAACATGGTTTATTTTTATTTTTAAATTTAACCTTTATTTAACTGGTCAGTTAAGAACAAATTCTTATTTACAATGACGGAAGGTATCTGCCAGGAAAATGAGAAGGTGTCTGAACTCGAGCGAAAGGTGAATGAGGCGGAGAGATGCCAGCGCAGGTGGAACCTGAGGCTCCATCGGATTTCAGAGCAGTCGGGGGAGGACACCAAATGTAGAGTTGTTGACATCTGTGGAGCTCTCTCACTCTCACTCACGCTCACTCGCTGACCTCTGCGGACAAAGTGACACGGGAGAAACTGTGACTGATGATGGCTGCAGCTCGAAAGGCAGGGAAAAACGGCATTCATAGTCGGTGCTGAAGTTATCGTCAGGAAATCAGACTGGCTCTCTCTCAAATGTTCTAACTCGGACAGACCTGGCAGGCCTAAACACGGCCTAATTGCCAGGTGAAAAGCAGCCTTTTATTATAAAGAATTTACACAATACACTTGAAATAAGAAAAGTCTAAACTGAAAACTGGTGAACTAAACACTAACTATGGGTGAATAACTGCTTATTGTAAAGTTTACACAATGTCTCCCCCTTGTGGGAGTAAGAATACTTTGGTAACGTTATGAACAGTAAAATGGGATGGACATCTTTTGTTACAACTTTTTTTCCTTAGCTTTTCTGTAGGTTGTTGGTTTAAATTGATGTCTTTATCTCTTTGTTCAATTAATGTCAGGGTTATTGGGGATTTATTCAAAACCTAAGGCTATTTTCCTGTATTGAAAACGGTTTAATTGAGCCATTCTACAAGACTCATGCTTGTTCTTCTGATCTAGCTTTAAAAAAATCTATGGAGTAACGATATCTGGTTATCATATGGCAACAACCACTCTGCAGGTGTAGCAGTTTTTAAGAGGTGCATTTAAAGGGAAGGTCATCAGTAGTAAGACTCACCACTCTGGAAGAGATTAATAGAGTTAAAGGTTTATTTAAAGGGAAGGTCATCAGTAGTAAGACTCACCACTCTGGCAGAGATTAATAGAGTTAAAGGTGTATTTAAAGGGAAGGTCATCAGTAGTAAGACTCACCACTCTTGGATTATGCTATATTTGGATACCTACTAATGTACCTACTAATGTCCTAATTAAAAAGTACTTCACTTGGTGTAACAAGGACATGTCCAGATAGTCAAGAATTTACTCCTAATCCATTAGATAACACTGTAGTAAAGGTATCCATTGAACCATATGATCATAAAGTTATATTATTATCTTTAAATATGAATAGATCTGAAGTTAATAAACCCAAATCTGAGTTATAGGAAACTCAATAGTAGACTGTTGGTAGATGATCATTTCAAGATGGATGTCAAAGATATTATACAAGACAATTGGAGGAAAGCCCAACTATTTAAGTCATTGGGGCGGCAGGTAGCCTAGTGGTTAGAGCGTTGGACTTGTAACCGAAAGGAATCCCTGAGCTGACAAGGTAAAAATATAAAAATATCTTTCTGCCTCTGAACAAGGTAGTTAACCCACTGTTCCTAGGCCGTCATTGAAAATAAGAATTTGTTCTTAACTGACTTGCCTGGTTAAATGAAGGTAAAATAAAATAAAATAAAAAAAAAAGGAAAATATTGTGAATGTATGAGATGAGAGGGAAAGACATTTCTGAACTTTAAAAGATTGAGGGGAGAGGAAATTAAGGACATACTTTCTCTAATCTCTATGGATGAGGAAGGAAAGGGTCAATTATGGACCGAATGTATGAAGAGAGCTAAATGTATCAGCTAAATGTATCAGCTAAATGTATCAGCTAAATGTATCAGCTAAATGTATCAGCTAGGTTAAAAGAGAACAAATCTCCAGGGAATGATGGCCTTATTACTGAATTCTATTCATATTTTCAGGAGGATATTGTTTAATTTATAATTCATGTCTTTAAGGAGGCAATTGATTTAGGGCTCCTGCCTGTTTCTATGACACAAGGCCTCATTTCTGTAATACCCAAACCAAACAAAGATCCTTGGTTAATCAAAGGGTTACCTAGACCCCACTATGCTGCTGCTACTCTCTGTTTATTATCTATTCATAGTCAGTTTAATAACTCTACCTACATGTACATATTACCTCAATTACTTTGACCTGTATTTAACTAGGCAAGTCAGTTAAGAACAAATTCTTATTTTCATCCAGTATTTTTTTATTGAACCTTTTATTATTAAACTAGGAAAGTCAGTTAAGAACTATTTATTATTTAAAATGACGGCCTGCCCCCCCGGCCAAACCCGGACGACGCCGGGCCAATCGTGCGCCGCTCTATGGGACTCCCAATCACGACCGGTTGTGATACAGCCTGGATTTGAACCAGGGACTGCAGTGACGCCTCTTGCGCTAAGATGCAGTGCCATAGACCGCTGCGCCACTCAAGCAGCCCGTATTTAGGTAGTCTAATCTATGAATGTCCTGTTTCCTCATCCAATATTGAGGCAGTAATCTATGAATGTCCTGTTTCCTCATCCAATATGGAGGCAGTCTAATCTATGAATGTCCTGTTTCCTCATCCAATATGGAGGCAGTCTAATCTATGAATGTCCTGTTTCCTCATCCAATATTGAGGCAGTCTAATCTATGAATGTCCTGTTTCCTCATCCAATATGGAGGCAGTCTAATCTATGAATGTCCTGTTTCCTCATCCAATATGGAGGCAGTCTAATCTATGAATGTCCTGTTTCCTCATCCAATATGGAGGTAGTCTAATCTATGAATGTCCTGTTTCCTCATCCAATATGGAGGCAGTCTAATCTATGAATGTCCTGTTTCCTCATCCAATATGGAGGTAGTCTAATCTATGAATGTCCTGTTTCCTCATCCAATATGGAGGTAGTCTAATCTATGAATGTCCTGTTTCCTCATCCAATATGGAGGCAGTCTAATCTATGAATGTCCTGTTTCCCCATCCAATATGGAGGCAGTCTAATCTATGAATGTCCTGTTTCCTCATCCAATATGGAGGTAGTCTAATCTATGAATGTCCTGTTTCCTCATCCAATATGGAGGCAGTCTAATCTATGAATGTCCTGTTTCCTCATCCAATATTGAGGCAGTCTAATCTATGAATGTCCTGTTTCCTCATCCAATATGGAGGCAGTCTAATCTATGAATGTCCTGTTTCCTCATCCAATATGGAGGCAGTCTAATCTATGAATGTCCTTGTTTCCTCATCCAATATGGAGGTAGTCTAATCTATGAACGTCCTGTTTTCAGGATTTGGGAACAGAGTGTGGGTGAACCCAGCCCAGAGGTCTGGAGGAGGAAGCTACGTCCAGCCGTCATCCTTCTCCTCCCAGCAGGGTGGGGATGACTGGGGTAGAGGGGGAGGAAGAGGTGGGGGAGGTGGTGGCAACAACTGGGGTCCAGGCGGAGGAGGAGGAGGAGGAAGAGACAGCCAAGTCAAGAGTTCCAGTTTCAGTTTTGCAGCCGCCTCTCCAAACCACAACAGATTTTCTGCCTTGAGCACACAGAGCAGCTTCGACAGGGGGGGGAGTGAAGGGGAGGACAATGAAAAACACTTGTAAGTCCAGTGATTGGTTGTGTGGATACAGTTTTCATTATGCTATTCAGAATTCACACACACACACACACACACACACACACACACACACTGTACAAAGTAGTCTGTAAATGTAATATCCATTGTCTTCTATCCTCACCAGAGAGACCATCCAGAAAGATATGGAGATCTGGGAGACTTCAGGCCAATGGCTTTTTTCCTGTTACTCTGTCCTCAAAGAAAGCATCTCAGGTAAGACAAACAGCTTAGCTTCGGTGTGTCCCACTATAGGATCGTCTGGTTGGAACAGATTGATTGTTGCAACCACACACTCACACATGAGGGTTGGATACAGCTGTTAACTATTACCCACTAGTCAGGGGAGGATTTAGAGGAAGTGGTTTTGGACAGACGAGTGGAGGGTTTGGGGGTTTGTTAGCAGGGACAGGGGTGACTGGGGGGGGGGGGGGGGGGGGCAGCAGACAGTCTCTTCTCCCCCCAGAGCCAGCTGAGTGAAGAGGAACTGAAGGAGTTTGGAGGGAAGAGGTTCACCCTGGGACAGATACCACTCAGACCTCCCCTTGTTGATATGCTGGTGGTCTGATCCCACCACTCAGACCCCCCCCCCTGTTAATATGCTGGTGGTCTGATCCCACCACTCAGACCTCCCCCTGTTGATATGCTGGTGGTCTGATCCCACCACTCAGATCCCACCCCCCCCCCCCCCCTGTTGATATGCTGGTGGTCTGATCCCACCATGGACATCTGCAAAATGGCTTGTCTCCTTTTCCCGTGTGTGTGTATGTGTGTGTGTATGCGTGTGTGTCTTACAGTCCCTACTGTTCCATGAGATGTTGTTTATTCGTTTGTTTTAAAAGGTAATTTTGCTGTTTGCTTGAGTAGTTGGGCATGGAAAGGAGTTTCTATGCGATCATGGCTCTCTGTATATTACTGTACGTTGTCATGAATTAGTTTTGGACTTGGGGGGGGTGATGTTAACTCCAGCATATTGAATGGATGTGGACGGCATTGAACCGGGTCTCCTCCTCTGTGCAGGGTTCACAGAGCTCTCTCCAGAGGAGCTGAGACTGGAGTACTACAACACCAAGCCGTCTGGAGACCTGCAGGGATATGTGAGTAGAATCACATGCATGTGTCCCTTTATCTGCAGCAACACTGTATAACGTGAAGCCATCTGTGCACTGGGATTCAATGTCATGAACACAGTATAACGTGAAGGTATCTGCACTGGGATTCAATGTCATGAACACAGTATAACGTGAAGGCGTCTCTGCACTAGGATTCAATGTCATGAACACAGTATAACGTGAAGGCGTCTGCACTAGGATTCAATGTCATGAACACAGTATAACGTGAAGGCGTCTGCACTGGGATTCAATGTCATGAACACAATATGTTATTGATCCATACGAGACAGACATTTGTCTCCTGCTTTTTTTTACGAACCATTCCGATACACACACACACACACACACACACACACACACACACACACACACCTTATGTAGAGGTGGCCGTAGTGCAGCGTCCAAGGAGCAGTTTAGGGGCGTTAACTTCCTTCGAACTTTAAGGACAGCGATTCCAGAGTGTACCGCCATTGGAGTACAATTTGATTTGATTTGATTTGATATGTGTCTGTATCGTCCAATCAATGCTACCTTCTGTGTGTCTGCAGGCTGACATCATCAATCAGCTGCTCAACCAATGGAGATGCAGAGTACAGGAGCTGAGGGCTATGAGCGGCAACACCAGAGTCGCTATGGTAACACACACACACTCACTACTTTCTGTAGTAATACGACAAGACAAAATAGGAAGTCTTATACACTAACTGTTCAAAAGGTCAAAAGGTCGGGTTCACTTAGAAATGTCCTTGTTTTTGAAAGAAATGCTCATTTTTTTTGTCCATTTTTAAAATAACAACAAATTGATCAGAAATGCAGTGTAGACATTGTTAATGTTGTAAATGACTATTGTAGCTGGAAACGGCTGATTTTTTATGGAATATCTACATAGGTGAACAGAGGTCCATTATCAGCAACCATCACTCCTGTGTTCCAATGGCACCTTGTGTTAGCTAATCCAAGTTTATCATTTTAAAAGGCTAATTGATCATTATAAAACCCTTTAGCAATTATGTTAGCACAGCTGAAAACTGTTGTCCTGATTTAAAGAAGCAATAAAACAGGCCTTCTTTAGACTTGTTGAGTATCTGGAGCATCAGTATTTGTGGGTTCGATTACAGGCTCAAAATAGACAGAAACAAAGAATTTTCTTCTGAAACTCGTCAGTCTATTCTTGTTCTGAGAAATGAAGGCTATTCCATGTGAGAAATTTCCTAGAAACTGAAGATCTCGTACAAAGCTGTGTAGTACTCCCTTCACAGAACAGCACAAACTGGCTCTAACCAGAATAGAAAGATAAGTGGGAGGCCCCAGTGCACAACTGAGCAATAGGACAAGTACATTAGAGTGTCTAGTTTGAGAAACAGACGCCTCACAAGTCCTCAACTGGCAGCTTCATTAAATAGTACCCGCAAAACACCAGTCTCAATGTCAATAGTGAAGATGCAACTCTGGGATGTTGGCCTTCTAGGCAGAGTTACAAAGAAAAAGCCATATCAGACTGGCCTATAAAAATAAAAGATTAAGATGGGCAAAAGAACACAGACACTGGACAGAGGAACTCTGCCTAGATGGACAGCATCCCGGAGTCGCCTCTTCACTGTTGACGTTGAGCCTGGTGAACGGTAGTGAATGTACAGGGTGAGTAATACTGTCTCTTCTCTCCCAGCTTGCAGAGCTAGGCAACCCAGCACCACGGGCAGCGTCTGGAGGTTTTGGGTCGACACCAGTGACCGGCTTTGGGTCCTCAGCACCATCTGGCTTCGGAACAGGTAAGATCTGCTGTAGCCTGTGTTCTTCATAGGAAGACAATACAAATGGAATACAGGCGTGGGGGCCTTCTGTAACTCCTAGGTTGACTGGCTAAGACCCTCTAACTCCTAGGTTGATTGGCTAAGACCCTCTAACTCCTATGTTGACTGGCTAAGACCCTCTAACTCCTATGTTGACTGGCTAAGACCCCCTTTGACTCCTATGTTGACTGGCTAAGACCCTCTGTAACTCCTATGTTGACTGGCTAAGACCCTCTGTAACTCCTATGTTGACTGGCCAATACCCTCTGTAACTCCTAGGTTGACTGGCCAATACCCTCTGTAACTCCTAGGTTGACTGGCCAAGACCCTCTGTAACTCCTATGTTGACTGGTCAAGACCCTCTGTAACTCCTATGTTGACTGGCTAAGACCCTCTGTAACTCCTATGTTGACTGGCCAAGACCCTCTGTAACTCCTATGTTGACTGGCGAAGACCCTGTAACTCCTATGTTGACTGGCTAAGACCCCCTCTAACTCCTATGTTGACTGGCTAAGACCCTGTAACTCCTAGGTTGACTGGCTAAGACCCTCTGTAACTCCTAGGTTGACTGGCTAAGACCCTCTAACTCCTATGTTGACTGGCTAAGACCCTCTAACTCCTATGTTGACTGGCTAAGACCCCCTCTAACTCCTATGTTGACTGGCTAAGACCCCCTCTAACTCCTATGTTGACTGGCTAAGAGCCTCTAACTCCTATGTTGACTGGCTAAGACCCTCTAACTCCTAGGTTGACTGGCCAAGACCCTCTGTAACTCCTATGTTGACTGGCTAAGACCCTCTAACTCCTATGTTGACTGGCTAAGACCCCCTGTAGGATGATATCTCTCTGGTACGTCTCTCAATCTAAAGCTCGACTCTCTCTAGGTTTTGGAGTGCCAGCCCAGGCTCCAGTCCAGGACACCGCAGGTGTCAGCAGTTTCAGCTTTGCTGCGCCGAGTGCAGGAGGCTTTGGTTCGGCTGCTCCAAAGCCTGCAGCGTCTGGTTTTGGCAGTGCTGTGGTAGGTGCCGCACCATCTCCCGCTGGGATCGGCTCTACGGCCGCCTCTGCTCCCTCGGCAGCCGGTTTCTCCTTTACCGCCCCTGCTGCCAACAAAGACCTAACTACTGCCGCTTTCGGAGCTTCTGCTTCAGGGTTTGGAGCTGCTGCCTCTGCTTCCGGGTTTAGCTTCACCTCGACGACCACTAGTGGAGGAGGGTTTAGAGGAAGTGGTTTCGGGAGTGCAGTCCCGGGGGCTGCAAGTGGTTTTGGACAGGCGAGTGGAGGGTTTGGGGGTTTGGTAGCAGGGGCAGGGGCGACTGGGGGGGCAGCAAACAGTCTCTTCTCCCCCCAGAGCCAGCTGAGTGAAGAGGAACTGAAGGAGTTTGGAGGGAAGAGGTTCACCCTGGGACAGATACCACTCAGACCTCCCCCTGTTGATATGCTGGTGGTCTGATCCCACCACTCAGACCTCCCCCTGTTGATATGCTGGTGGTCTGATCCCACCACTCAGACCTCCCCCTGTTGATATGCTGGTGGTCTGATCCCACCACTCAGACCTCCCCCTGTTGATATGCTGGTGGTCTGATCCCACCACTCAGACCTCCCCCCTGTTGATATGCTGGTGGTCTGATCTCACCATGGACATCTGCAAAATGGCTTGTCTCCTTTTCTTTAACTGACCTGATGGGGAAAGAGCTGGACAGAATGAGTAAAAACCCTTGATCTGACTAGATTCTACTGATCACATGGATTCTGAATGATGTCATGTTTCAACCAAGAGGGTGTTCCTGGTAATAGTGCCTTGCCAGTTGGTTGAAATGTTTTCTTTTTAAAATGAAGGTGGAGCAGAATGTAATGCAGATATCATTATCACAGGCTACTTACTGGTTGTCTGCAGGGACTTAATGTTTCAACATTAAATTCACTTTTAATTATGGTTGGTGGTATTTGTTTTCCTTTACATAGATGTATTTTTCAAACCAAATTGTTGTGTGCTTTCATCTAAGCCCCCCCCCCCCCCCCCCCCGCCCCCCAGGTGTATGTTGTATGAACGATACTTTTTGACAAGTAACAAAACGCGGACAGTCACACACACATTTAAAATACCATGTACAAATAATACAACAGAAACCAACTGTGGCGTGTGTGTGTATGTGTGTATGTGTGTGTGTGTGTGTGTGTGTGTGTGTGTGTGTGTGTGTGTGTGTGTGTGTGTGTGTGTGTGTGTGTGTGTGTGTGTGTCCTCTTGCAGTCCCAGCACTTCCATGAGATGTTGTTTGTTTTGTTCATTTTGCTGTTTGCTTGTAGTTGTTGGAGATGTGCGATCATGACTCTGTATATTACTGCGTTGCCGTAAATTATTTTTGGAGCCCTGTTGGCTTGTCTTGTGGGGTGTGTATTGGGTGTCTGAAGAGACCCATGGTGGCTTGTCTTGTGGGGTGTGTATTGGGTGTCTGAAGAGACCCCTGGTGGCTTGTCTTGTGGGGTGTGTATTGGGTGTCTGAAGAGACCCCTGGTGGCTTGTCTTGTGGGGTGTGTATTGGGTGTCTGAAGAGACCCATGGTGGCTTGTCTTGTGGGGTGTGTATTGGGTGTCTGAAGAGACCCCTGGTGGCTGGTCTTGTGGGGTGTGTATTGGGTGTCTGAAGAGACCCCTGGTGGCTTGTCTTGTGGGGTGTGTATTGGGTGTCTGAAGAGACCCATGGTGGCTTGTCTTGTGGGGTGTGTATTGGGTGTCTGAAGAGACCCCTGGTGGCTTGTCTTGTGGGGTGTGTATTGGGTGTCTGAAGAGACCCATGGTGGCTTGTCTTGTGGGGTGTGTATTGGGTGTCTGAAGAGACCCCTGGTGGCTGGTCTTGTGGGGTATGTATTGGGTGCCTGAAGAGACCCCTGGTGGCTTGTCTTGTGGGGTGTGTATTGGGTGTCTGAAGAGACCCCTGGTGGCTGGTCTTGTGGGGTATGTATTGGGTGTCTGAAGAGACCCATGGTGGCTGGTCTTGTGGGGCGTGTATTGGGTGTCTGAAGAGACCCCTGGTGGCTGGTCTTGTGTGGTATGTATTGGGTGTCTGAAAAGACCCCTGGTGGCTTGTCTTGTTGGGTGTGTATTGGGTGTCCGAACTGAATGTTATTTGATTATGCAAACAATCTGGTATATATTACAGTAAATATTCCCATAACTAGTAGAGAAGGAGCTAATCTCTCGTCAACATGAAGGACTGTCACGCGTGTTGTTGATGTTTTAGTTCTGTATGTGCAGTTAACGGGAAAGGCTTCCTGCTCTGTTCTGTGCTGCAGCTTTTCCAGGTCTTTATTTAGCTACACTTGACCATATTACCGGACAGTAATCAACATTGGACCACAGTCTGATACTACTGCTACTGTTGATTTATGTGTAAAAAAAATAAATAATTTAAACACAAAAAACAATACAGAACATGTTTTAATAACAGACCTTCCCGTCTTCACAGCAACTTAGTCAATATGTCGTGACGTTGTATTAGTTAATGTGACGACTGTTGTTTATCGAATTATAAAAAAATTCTAATTGCGTGATTAACTGAATCAAGCAATTTTTAACTCCTTAACCTGTTAACCAATTATTAACTCATTAACCTGTTAACCAATTATTAAGTCATTAACCTGTTAACCAATTATTAAGTCATTAACCTGTTAACCAATTATTAACTCATTAACCTGTTAACTCATTAACCTGTTAACCAATTATTAACTCATTAACCTGTTAACTCATTAACCTGGGGCACCATGGGAAAACTAGTTTTTATTGAGTTTCTATTTCCAAAATTAACTCAAAGAATATCAGAATATCGATTTTACAACAGCCGCTAATTAACCAGTTTCCTCTACCAATCTGGTTCTGAACGTCGTGTAGCCCGTGAATCTGCACAGACCCGGGTCTCACCAATGAGTTCGGACCCGGGTCTCACCAATGAGTTCGGACCCGGGTCTCACCAATGAGTTCGGACCCGGGTCTCACCAATGAGTTCGTACCACACCAATCTTAGTTTACTATTTATTTACTAAAAAGCTAAAATGATGAAAAAAGGTACACATAGACAAAACACATAGGCTATTGATTAGAACATAGGCTATTGATTAGATGTTACAATGTTTTTGTAATAACATCATCTATTAACCTCTAATAACAAAACAAAAATGACATACATGTTCATATTCCATCTATCGTCATGACCACCATTGTGGCTGACGGAAACCATTGTCCCAAAGTCCCTTCATTTCATGTTTAATGTTCTGAGGCTGATTTTTCATAGTAACAGGACAAAGGAATGTGTCTGTGGCCTGAGATTTACAAGGGGCGTGAGGGGTCATAAAACCCCCAGATCTCTCCTCCTCTGTTGGGGTTGAGAGATAATCTGTAGGGTTGTGGTCTCCTGTAACCTGACCTGATCAGGACAGTCATGACAGTCTTAACCATGATAACTGACCCTCCAATGTTAAACCAAGGAGATTAATTTCCTCAACAGGCTCAGTGGTCACATTCTTTATGTTCTCCAATTGAGGTCTTAGAGAGTGTTTTTAATCAAATGAAATACTTTTAGTTGCAGATGTATTTCAGACCTGTTTGTTATTAATCGCCCATTCTGTAACTAACTCATTATTTAGAGGTTCAGTGAGCTCAAACTGGCTTTGGAATCATCTGAATCATTCTAGCTTTGTGTTTAAGACCAGTGGCAAATAACTTGTACAAATAGAGAAGAGTAATGGCCCAAGGCAACTGCCCTGAGGGCCACCCCCATTACACATCTGATGTTAGAGAATCTTCCATTGAAGAACACACTCTGGGTTCTATTGGTTAAGTAACTCTCCAACCAACCATATGATGGCAGGTGATGTAAAATCATATATAGTGAGTTTCTTCAATTTATAATCAATAACATTAAAGGCTGCACTGAAATCTAACAACACAGTTCCAACTATCATCTTATCCTTGTCTTTTAACCAATCATCCTTTATCTGAGTTAGTTGTGAAGAGAGCACGACAAAGCCTATTCCCCCTCAGGAAACTAAAAAGATTTGGCATGGGTTCTGAGATCCTCAAAAGGTTCTACAGCTGCCTGGTATGGCAACTGCTCGGTCTCCGACCGCAAGGCACTACAGAGGGTAGTGAGGCTAAGCTTCCTGCCATCCAGGACCTCTATACCAGGCGGTGTCAGAGGAAGGCCCTAAAAATGGTCAAAGACCACAGCCACCCCAGTCATAGACTGTTCTCTCTGCTCTCTGCCACGGACAAAAAGGCTTCTCAACAGCTTTTACCCCCAAGCCGTAAGACTCCTGAACAAGTAATCAAATGGCTACCCGGACTATTTGCATTGTGCCCCCCCTCCCTTTTACGCTGCTGCTACTCTCTTTTCATCATAAATGCACAGTCACTTTAACTACACCTACATGTACATATTACCTCAATTAGCATGACTAACCAGTGCTTGTATATAGCCTCTCTACTGTATATAGCCTCTCTACTGTATATAGCCTCTACTGTATATAACCTCTACTGCATATAGCCTCTCTACTGTATATAACTTCTCTACTGTATATAGTATCTCTACTGTATATAGCCTCGCTACTGTATATATCCTCTACTGTATATAGCCTCTACTGTATATAGCCTCTCTACTGTATATAACCTCTCTACTGTATATAGCCTCTCTACTGTATATAGTCTCTACTGTATATAGCCTCTACTGTATATAGCCTCGCTACTGTATATAGTCTCTACTGTATATAGCCTCTACTGTTTATAGCCTCTCTACTGTATATAACCTCTCTACTGTATATAGCCTCTCTACTGTATATAGCCTCTCTACTGTATATAGCCTCTCTACTGTATATAGCCTCTCTACTGTATATAGCCTCTCTACTGTTATATAGCCTCTCCACTGTTATATAGCCTCTACTGTATATAGCCTCTACTGTCTATACCCTCTCTACTGTATATAGCCTCTCTACTGTATATAGCCTCTACTGTCTATACCCTCTCTACTGTATATAGCCTCTCTACTGTATATAGCCTCTCTACTGTATAAAGCCTCTCTACTGTATATAGCCTCTCTACTGTATATAGCCTCTCCACTGTATATAGCCTCTACTGTATATAGCCTCTACTGTCTATACCCTCTCTACTGTATATAGCCTCTCTACTGTATATAGCCTCTCTACTGTATATAGCCTCTACTGTATATAACCTCTACTGCATATAGCCTCTCTACTGTATATAACTTCTCTACTGTATATAGTATCTCTACTGTATATAGCCTCGCTACTGTATATATCCTCTACTGTATATAGCCTCTACTGTATATAGCCTCTCTACTGTATATAACCTCTCTACTGTATATAGCCTCTCTACTGTATATAGTCTCTACTGTATATAGCCTCTACTGTATATAGCCTCGCTACTGTATATAGTCTCTACTGTATATAGCCTCTACTGTTTATAGCCTCTCTACTGTATATAACCTCTCTACTGTATATAGCCTCTCTACTGTATATAGCCTCTCTACTGTATATAGCCTCTCTACTGTATATAGCCTCTCTACTGTATATAGCCTCTCTACTGTTATATAGCCTCTCCACTGTTATATAGCCTCTACTGTATATAGCCTCTACTGTCTATACCCTCTCTACTGTATATAGCCTCTCTACTGTATATAGCCTCTACTGTCTATACCCTCTCTACTGTATATAGCCTCTCTACTGTATATAGCCTCTCTACTGTATAAAGCCTCTCTACTGTATATAGCCTCTCTACTGTATATAGCCTCTCCACTGTATATAGCCTCTACTGTATATAGCCTCTACTGTCTATACCCTCTCTACTGTATATAGCCTCTCTACTGTATATAGCCTCTCTACTGTATATAGCCTCTCTACTGTATAAAGCCTCTCTACTGTATATAGCCTCTCTACTGTATATAGCCTCTCTACTGTATATAGCCTTTACTGTATATAGCCTCTCTACTGTAAATAACCTCTCTACTGTATATAGCCTCTCTACTGTACATAGCCTCTCTACTGTATAGCCTCTCTACTGTATATAGCCTCTCTACTGTATATAGCCTCTACTGTATAAAGCCTCTCTACTGTATATAGCCTCGCTACTATATATAGCCTCTCTACTGTATATAGCCTCTCTACTGTATATAGCCTCTCTACTGTATATAGCCTCTCTACTGTATATAGCCTCTACTGTATATAGCCTCTCTACTGAATATAACCTCTCTACTGTATATAGCCTCTCTACTGAATATAACCTCTCTACTGTATATAGCCTCTCTACTGTATATAGCCTCTCTACTGTATATAACCTCTCTACTGTATATAGCCTCTCTACTGTATATAGCCTCTCTACTGTATATAGCCTCTCTACTGTATATAGCCTCTCTACTGTATATAGGCTCTATACTGTATATAGCCTCTCTACTGTATATAGCCCCTCTACTGTATATAGCCTCTCTACTGTATATAGCCTCTACTGTATATAGCCTCTCTACTGTATATAGCCTCTCTACTGTATATAGCCTCTACTGTATAAAGCCTCTACTGTATAAAGCCTCTCTACTGTATATAGCCTCTCTACTGTATATAGCCTCTCTACTGTATATAGCCTCTACTGTATATAGCCTCACTACTGTATATAGCCTCTCTACTGTATATAGCCTCTCTACTGTATATAGCCTCTCTACTGTATAAAGCCTCTACTGTATATAGCCTCTCTACTGTATAAAGCCTCTACTGTATATAGCCTCTCTACTGTATATAGCCTCTCTACTGTATATAGGCTCTATACTGTATATAGCCTCTCTACTGTATATAGCCTCTACTGTATATAGCCTCTCTACTGTATATAGCCTCTCTACTGTATATAGCCTCTCTACTGTTATATAGCCTCTCCACTGTTATATAGCCTCTACTGTATATAGCCTCTACTGTCTATACCCTCTCTACTGTATATAGCCTCTCTACTGTATATAGCCTCTACTGTCTATACCCTCTCTACTGTATATAGCCTCTCTACTGTATATAGCCTCTCTACTGTATAAAGCCTCTCTACTGTATATAGCCTCTCTACTGTATATAGCCTCTCCACTGTATATAGCCTCTACTGTATATAGCCTCTACTGTATATAGCCTCTCTACTGTATATAGCCTCTCTACTGTATATAGCCTCTCTACTGTATATAGCCTCTCTACTGTATAAAGCCTCTCTACTGTATATAGCCTCTCTACTGTATATAGCCTCTCTACTGTAAATAACCTCTCTACTGTAAATAACCTCTCTACTGTATATAGCCTCTCTACTGTATAAAGCCTCTCTACTGTATAAAGCCTCTCTACTGTATATAGCCTCTCTACTGTATATAGCCTCTCTACTGTATAAAGCCTCTCTACTGTATATAGCCTCTCTACTGTATATAGCCTCTCCACTGTATATAGCCTCTACTGTATATAGCCTCTACTGTCTATACCCTCTCTACTGTATATAGCCTCTCTACTGTATATAGCCTCTCTACTGTATATAGCCTCTCTACTGTATAAAGCCTCTCTACTGTATATAGCCTCTCTACTGTATATAGCCTCTCTACTGTAAATAACCTCTCTACTGTATATAGCCTCTCTACTGTATATAGCCTCTCTACTGTATAAAGCCTCTCTACTGTATATAGCCTCTCTACTGTATATAGCCTCTCTACTGTATAAAGCCTCTCTACTGTATAAAGCCTCTCTACTGTATAGAGCCTCTCTACTGTATATAGCCTCTCTACTGTATATAGCCTCTACTGTATATAGCCTCTCTACTGTATATAGCCTCTCTACTGTATATACCCTCTCTACTGTATATAGCCTCTCTACTGTATATAGCCTCTCTACTGTATATAGCCTCTCTACTGTATATAACCTCTCTACTGTATATAGCCTCTCTACTGTATATAGCCTCTCTACTGTATATAGCCTCTCTACTGTATATAGCCTCTCTACTGTATATAGCCTCTCTACTGTATATAGCCTCTCTACTGTATAGAGCCTCTCTACTGTATATAGCCTCTCTACTGTATATAGCCTCTCTACTGTATAAAGCCTCTCTACTGTATATAGCCTCTCTACTGTATATAGCCTCTCTACTGTATATAGCCTCTCTACTGTATAAAGCCTCTCTACTGTATATACCCTCTCTACTGTATATAGCCTCTCTACTGTATAAAGCCTCTCTACTGTATAGCCTCTCTACTGTATAGAGCCTCTCTACTGTATATAGCCTCTCTACTGTATATAGCCTCTCTACTGTATAAAGCCTCTCTACTGTATATAGCCTCTCTACTGTATATAGCCTCTCTACTGTATATAGCCTCTCTACTGTATAGAGCCTCTCTACTGTATAAAGCCTCTCTACTGTATAGAGCCTCTCTACTGTATAGAGCCTCTCTACTGTATAAAGCCTCTCTACTGTATATAGCCTCTCTACTGTATAAAGCCTCTACTGTATATAGCCTCTCTACTGTATAAAGCCTCTCTACTGTATAGAGCCTCTCTACTGTATAAAGCCTCTCTACTGTATATAGCCTCTCTACTGTATAAAGCCTCTCTACTGTATAAAGCCTCTCTACTGTATATAGCCTCTCTACTGTATATAGCCTCTCTACTGTATATAGCCTCTCTACTGTATATAGCCTCTCTACTGTATATAGCCTCTCTACTGTATATAGCCTCTCTACTGTATATAGCCTCTCTACTGTATAGAGCCTCTCTACTGTATATAGCCTCTCTACTGTATAAAGCCTCTCTACTGTATAAAGCCTCTCTACTGTATATAGCCTCTCTACTGTATATAGCCTCTCTACTGTATATAGCCTCTCTACTGTATATAGCCTCTCTACTGTATATAGCCTCTCTACTGTATATAGCCTCTCTACTGTATATAGCCTCTCTACTGTTATATAGCCTCTCCACTGTTATATAGCCTCTACTGTATATAGCCTCTACTGTCTATACCCTCTCTACTGTATATAGCCTCTCTACTGTATATAGCCTCTACTGTCTATACCCTCTCTACTGTATATAGCCTCTCTACTGTATATAGCCTCTCTACTGTATAAAGCCTCTCTACTGTATATAGCCTCTCTACTGTATATAGCCTCTCCACTGTATATAGCCTCTACTGTATATAGCCTCTACTGTATATAGCCTCTCTACTGTATATAGCCTCTCTACTGTATATAGCCTCTCTACTGTATATAGCCTCTCTACTGTATAAAGCCTCTCTACTGTATATAGCCTCTCTACTGTATATAGCCTCTCTACTGTAAATAACCTCTCTACTGTAAATAACCTCTCTACTGTATATAGCCTCTCTACTGTATAAAGCCTCTCTACTGTATAAAGCCTCTCTACTGTATATAGCCTCTCTACTGTATATAGCCTCTCTACTGTATAAAGCCTCTCTACTGTATATAGCCTCTCTACTGTATATAGCCTCTCCACTGTATATAGCCTCTACTGTATATAGCCTCTACTGTCTATACCCTCTCTACTGTATATAGCCTCTCTACTGTATATAGCCTCTCTACTGTATATAGCCTCTCTACTGTATAAAGCCTCTCTACTGTATATAGCCTCTCTACTGTATATAGCCTCTCTACTGTAAATAACCTCTCTACTGTATATAGCCTCTCTACTGTATATAGCCTCTCTACTGTATAAAGCCTCTCTACTGTATATAGCCTCTCTACTGTATATAGCCTCTCTACTGTATAAAGCCTCTCTACTGTATAAAGCCTCTCTACTGTATAGAGCCTCTCTACTGTATATAGCCTCTCTACTGTATATAGCCTCTACTGTATATAGCCTCTCTACTGTATATAGCCTCTCTACTGTATATACCCTCTCTACTGTATATAGCCTCTCTACTGTATATAGCCTCTCTACTGTATATAGCCTCTCTACTGTATATAACCTCTCTACTGTATATAGCCTCTCTACTGTATATAGCCTCTCTACTGTATATAGCCTCTCTACTGTATATAGCCTCTCTACTGTATATAGCCTCTCTACTGTATATAGCCTCTCTACTGTATAGAGCCTCTCTACTGTATATAGCCTCTCTACTGTATATAGCCTCTCTACTGTATAAAGCCTCTCTACTGTATATAGCCTCTCTACTGTATATAGCCTCTCTACTGTATATAGCCTCTCTACTGTATAAAGCCTCTCTACTGTATATACCCTCTCTACTGTATATAGCCTCTCTACTGTATAAAGCCTCTCTACTGTATAGCCTCTCTACTGTATAGAGCCTCTCTACTGTATATAGCCTCTCTACTGTATATAGCCTCTCTACTGTATAAAGCCTCTCTACTGTATATAGCCTCTCTACTGTATATAGCCTCTCTACTGTATATAGCCTCTCTACTGTATAGAGCCTCTCTACTGTATAAAGCCTCTCTACTGTATAGAGCCTCTCTACTGTATAGAGCCTCTCTACTGTATAAAGCCTCTCTACTGTATATAGCCTCTCTACTGTATAAAGCCTCTACTGTATATAGCCTCTCTACTGTATAAAGCCTCTCTACTGTATATAGCCTCTCTACTGTATATAGCCTCTCTACTGTATAGAGCCTCTCTACTGTATAAAGCCTCTCTACTGTATAGAGCCTCTCTACTGTATAGAGCCTCTCTACTGTATAAAGCCTCTCTACTGTATATACCCTCTCTACTGTATATAGCCTCTCTACTGTATAAAGCCTCTCTACTGTATAGCCTCTCTACTGTATAGAGCCTCTCTACTGTATATAGCCTCTCTACTGTATATAGCCTCTCTACTGTATAAAGCCTCTCTACTGTATATAGCCTCTCTACTGTATATAGCCTCTCTACTGTATAGAGCCTCTCTACTGTATAAAGCCTCTCTACTGTATAGAGCCTCTCTACTGTATAAAGCCTCTCTACTGTATAAAGCCTCTCTACTGTATATAGCCTCTCTACTGTATATAGCCTCTCTACTGTATATAGCCTCTCTACTGTATATAGCCTCTCTACTGTATATAGCCTCTCTACTGTATATAGCCTCTCTACTGTATATAGCCTCTCTACTGTATATAACCTCTCTACTGTATATAGCCTCTCTACTGTATATAACCTCTCTACTGTATATAACCTCTCTACTGTATAAAGCCTCTACTGTATAAAGCCTCTCTACTGTATATAGCCTCTCTACTGTATAGAGCCTCTCTACTGTATATAGCCTCTCTACTGTATATAGCCTCTACTGTATATAACCTCTACTGTATAAAGCCTCTCTACTGTATATAGCCTCTACTGTATATAACCTCTCTACTGTATAAAGCCTCTACTGTATAAAGCCTCTCTACTGTATATAGCCTCTCTACTGTATAGAGCCTCTCTACTGTATATAGCCTCTCTACTGTATATAGCCTCTACTGTTTTTCACTGTCTTTTTACAGTTGTATTTATTTCTTTACTAATCTATTTTTCACCTACTACCTTTTTTTTTTTTTACTTAAAAATGATGCTGTTGATTAGGTCCTGTCAGTAAGCATTTCACTGTAAGGTCCACCTACACCTGTTGTATTCGGCACACGCGACATTAATGTTGATTTGATTTGCAGTAGAAGTTGAGTGTCTCTATATGCTGAAAGTCTCTAGTTTAAGACGTACAGTGCAGAAATCGCTCTGCCATTTCCTGGTCACTCTGCCATTTCCCGGTCGCTCTGCCATTTCCCGGTCGCTCTGCCATTTCCCGGTCGCTCTGCCATTTACCTGGTCGCTCTGCCATTTCCTGGTTGCTCTGCCATTTCCCTGGTCGCTCTGCCATTTACCTGGTCGCTCTGCCATTTACCTGGTCGCTCTGCCATTTACCTGGTCGCTCTGCCATTTACCTGGTCGCTCTGCCATTTCCTGGTTGCTCTGCCATTTCCTGGTCGCTCTGCCATTTCCTGGTCGCTCTGCCATTTCCTGGTTGCTCTGCCATTTCCTGGTTGCTCTGCCATTTCCTGGTTGCTCTGCCATTTCCTGGTTGCTCTGCCATTTCCTGGTCGCTCTGCCATTTCCTGGTCGCTCTGCCATTTCCTGGTCGCTCTGCCATTTCCTGGTCGCTCTGCCATTTCCTGGTTGCTCTGCCATTTACCTGGTCGCTCTGCCATTTACCTGGTTGCTCTGCCATTTCCTGGTCGCTCTGCCATTTCCTGGTCGCTCTGCCATTTCCTGGTCGCTCTGCCATTTACCTGGTCGCTCTGCCATTTCCTGGTCGCTCTGCCATTTCCTGGTCGCTCTGCCATTTCCTGGTTGCTCTGCCATTTACCTGGTCGCTCTGCCATTTACCTGGTCGCTCTGCCATTTCCTGGTCGCTCTGCCATTTCCTGGTCGCTCTGCCATTTCCTGGTTGCTCTGCCATTTACCTGGTCGCTCTGCCATTTACCTGGTTGCTCTGCCATTTCCTGGTCGCTCTGCCATTTCCTGGTCGCTCTGCCATTTACCTGGTTGCTCTGCCATTTCCTGGTCGCTCTGCCATTTACCTGGTCGCTCTGCCATTTCCTGGTCCCTCTGCCATTTCCTGGTTGCTCTGCCATTTCCTGGTTGCTCTGCCATTTACCTGGTCGCTCTGCCATTTCCTGGTTGCTCTGCCATTTCCTGGTCGCTCTGCCATTTACCTGGTTGCTCTGCCATTTACCTGGTTGCTCTGCCATTTCCTGGTTGCTCTGCCATTTCCTGGTTGCTCTGCCATTTCCTGGTTGCTCTGCCATTTCCTGGTTGCTCTGCCATTTCCTGGTTGCTCTGCCATTTCCTGGTTGCTCTGCCATTTCCTGGTTGCTCTGCCATTTCCTGGTCGCTCTGCCATTTCCTGGTCGCTCTGCCATTTCCCGGTCGCTCTGCCATTTCCTGGTTGCTCTGCCATTTCCTGGTTGCTGCATTTTTATATATTTTTTCGTTCTTACTAATTTCAGTTTATGACAAAACAAGTCGTTTAAAGAATCATTGTATCTATTCTATTATTATATATATATATATATTATATAACCATCTAATCTAATGTGAAATATGTTTTCCATAAAGAAATATTAAATAATTAAATACTTTCAGCTGTTGGAAGTTGGTGAACAAAACCGAAAGTAAAAAAAGACGCATTAACAACATTTTAAAGAACGGAATGCGTAGAATTAGCGCACATAGAACATATCTACTACTGCTTCTTAGACTTGTTTTCAATGAAAATGACAGATCTGTAACCCACATTTCTATGTTAATTTGGTCACGGTCTCCCAAAAACGTTACATATTGCAGCTTTGAAATCAAAATCAAAAATCAGATCAAATGTATTTATATAGCCCTTCGTACATCAGCTGATATCTCAAAGTGCTGTACAGAAACCCAGCCTAAAACCCCAAACAGCAAGCAATGCAGGTGTAGAAGCACGATGGCTAGGAAAAACTCCCTAGAAAGACCAGAACCTAGGAAGAAACCTAGAGAGGAACCAGGCTATGAGGGGTGGCCAGTCCTCTTCTGGCAATGCCGGGTGGAGATTATAACAGAACATGGCCAAGATGTTCAAATGTTCATAAATAACCAGCATGGTCAAATAATAATAATCACAGGCAGAACAGTTGAAACTGGAGCAGCAGCACGGCCAGGTGGACTGGGGACAGCAAAGGCACGCTGACTGCAGAAATATCCACGTGAGCCGTTGTGTTGTTGTCTGTCGAACTGCTTTGCTTTATCTTGGCCAGGTCGCAGTTGTAAATGAGAACTGGTTCTCACCTGGCCTACCTGGTTATATATAGGTGAAATAACTAAATAAATCCCTGAGCTACAGTCTGACTCTAGGCTCCGCCCACTGTGACGCGCAGCAAATGATGAGGAAGCTCATGTCCATCCTCGGACTCAAGTGCCACGCCCTCTTCCTGGACTTTAAAGTCAGTCGGGCTCTGCTATTGGCTATGACCACCTGTCAATCAACTGTCTGTCCACTCTCTCCACGGCCTACATGAAATGTGTGACCACAAACAGCCACAGTAAACAAAGGAGAGGGACTTTAGCCTCTCTGTCTGAAAGAAACCCAGATAGACACACCAGCAGATTGATGGTTAACTAGCTAACCACTAACATAGTTTATAGATACTGTAATAAATCTTAGCAGCTATGATATAGTAATGGTCATTTCTCTATGGTTAATGTTTTCCTGGGTTTTATGAATGAATTTTTGTAGGGATTACATTTTATCTGTAACGGAATCAATCATTTATTTTCTTGTTCACCTTTATTCCAAGAGTGGACACATTCCATTTCATTCAGTAACCTCCTTTACTTCTAATCAGCGATACTTTCTGTGGTTTTGGGGCATTAGGTTCCATGCCTATGCCCAGAGTTTGCCCTTTGGTCAGAATGTGGACTGAAACCACGCTTACTTCCTCAATCTGATCTGGGACATGTCAGAGTACACCAACCTACTAGTCAAACTCTGAAACAAAGGCAAGCCTGAGCTTTTTGTTACATAATATAGGACTCTCCATACTTCTGTCGTTTTAGCTTCCATCTGCCTTTCACATCCTCCATCTCTATCCACTCATTGTCACTGTTGTCTTCATTAGCTAAATGTGCTGATGACTGTGCTGATAATGAAAGTATCTTTCTCACTGGTGCCCCTTGCCCAGGTCTGTCTTTAGGCTGTGAAAGGCTCTCCATCGTGATTTCACAGTCTACGCCAACTCATCTACAGAGCTCCGTTTGCGTTTTGCGTTCCCATATTTCAGCTGCACAAATACGTCTCCTTTGAGTAGAACCTAACAGGTGTTCCCTCCAGTATGAGACAGTAGAACTAATGTACTGGTTGAATTCACTTCTCAATTCATTTTACACATACAGTGGCAATGCAGAAGGATTCATAGCCCTTGGCGGTTTTTCTATTTTGTTGCATCGCAACCTATAATTTAAATAGATTTTCATTTGGATTTCATGTAATGGACATACACAAAAAAATTACAAATTGGTGAAGTGAAATGAAATAAATAATTTGTTTCAGAAAATTGTAAATAATTAAAAAAGGAAATGTGGTGTGTGTATATGTATTCACCCCCTTTGCTGTGAAGCCCCTAAATAATATCTGGTGCAACCAATTACCTTCAGGAGTCACATAATTGGTTAAATAAAGTCCACCTGTGTGCAATCTAAGTGTCACATGATCTGTCACATGATCTGTCACATGATCTCAGTATATATACACCTGTTCTGAAAGGCCCCAGAGTCTGCAACACCACTAAGCAAGGGGCACCATGAAGACCAAGGAGCTCTCCAAACAAGTCAGGGACAAAGTTGTGGAGAAGTACAGATCAGGGTTGGGGTATAAAAAAGTATCTGAAACTTTGAAAATCCCACAGAGCACCATTAAATCCATTATTAAAAAATGGAAAGAATATGGCACCACAACAAACCTGCCAAAAGATGGCCCCCGAAACTCACAGACCAGGCAAGGAGGGCGTTAATCATAGAAGCAACAAGGAGATCAAAGATAACTCTGAAGGAGCTGCAAAGGTCCACAGCAGAGATTGGAGTATGTGTCCATAGGACCATTTTAAGCCACACACTCCACAGAGCTGGGCTTTACGGAAGAGTGGTCAGAAAAAAAGCAAACACATTTGGTGTTCGCCAAAAGGCATGTGGGAGACTCCCCAATCATATGGAAGAAGGTATTCTGGTCAGATGTAGTTTTTTGGAAGATGCTTTGTCTGTCACAAACCCAACACCTCTCATCACCCAAATAACACCATCCCCACAGTGAAGCATGGTGGTGGCAGCATCATGCTATGGGGGACGTTCTTCATCGGCCGGAACTGGGGAAATGGTCTGAATTGAAGGAATGATGGATGGTGCTAAATACAGGGAAATTATTGAGGGAAAACTGTTTCAGTCTTCCTGAGATTTGAGACTGGGACGGAGGTTCACCTTCCAGCAGGACAATGACCCTAAGCATACTGCTAAAGCAACACTCAAGTGGTTTAAGGGGAAACATTTAAATGTCTTGGAATGGCCTAGTCAAAGCCCAGACCTCAATCCAATTGAGAATCTGTGGTATGACCTAAAGATTGATGTACACCACCAGAACCCAACCAACTTGAAAGAGCTGGATCAGTTTTGCATTGAAGGATGGGCAAAAGTCCCTGTGGCTAGATGTGCCAAGCTTATAGAGACATACCCCAAGAGACTTGCAAAAGATGTCTCTACAAAGTATTGACTTTGGGGGGGGGGGGGGGGCGGGGGGGGGGGACGACAGTTATGCATGCTCAAGTTGTCAGTTTTTTTGTCTTATTTCTTGTTTGCTTCACAATAAAAAAGTATTTTACATCTTCAAAGTGGTAGGCATGTTGTGTAAATCAAATGATACAAACCACCAAAATATCAATTTTAATTCCAGGTTGTAAAGGCAACAAAATAGGAAAAAAGCCAAGGGGGGTGAATACTTTCGCAAGCCACTGTATGTTTACATTGCCAAAGCAAGTAAAATGCAGAGCATTCGGAAAGTATTCAGACCCCTTGACTTTTTCCACATTTTGTTAAGTTACAGCTGTCAGAGTCTATCTAAAAGATAGCGAAGGAGTCAGGTGCAGGACACACATAAGAGTAACAATCACTGATTTACTCAATCCAAAACGTAACAAAATCCCGTTCCAAACAAGGACAAAACAGGACTCAAAATACATCACACCGGAATACAACGAAAGACAATCACACACAAAACAGAAAGGGAAACCAGAGGGTTAAATAAGGAACATAATTTTGAGATGGGAACCAGGTGTGTAAAGAGACAAAACAAAAGGAAAAATGAAACATGGATCGGTGGCGGCTAGAAAGCCGGTGACGTCGACCGCCGAACGCCGCCCGAACAAGGAGAGGGAACAACTTCGGTGGAAGTCGTGAAAGTAACCACCCCCCCACCCCGTTGACACGCGGCTCCAGCAGCGTGCCGACACCGACCTCGGGGACGAATCCCCCGAGCTGACAAGGTAAAAACAACTTTTCATTGAAAACCAGAACTGAAGGTGAACCTGTTACTTTTAGTCCATCGGTTTTTCTATCATCTGTATTTTAGCAGAGACAGAGTTGATGGTGTCTTCTCTGAAGCCGTTGTCTTTCTGGCAGCAGCGGTTGTAGGTGAATTTGAATATGGCGACTCCAGGGACAGCCAGACTGGGAATGCCAGCCAAAATAAATATGATGAAGTAGATCCAGTCGGGATACTGACGGTCTGCCAGAGTAGGGAACTCCTCCTAGAACCAGATGAAGGAAATCAGGGAACAACAAAATAACGTATTATTTTATTAAATTAACTTGGTTTATCCTCAATAGTGTTTTCATTTGTTGATAATTGATTCATCTTGGATAATCCAGAACTAAAGTTTTGCGTAATTAGTTTAGATTCTGGATTAAGTTCCGGGTCCATACTGTGTTAAGAGAACCGGAACGAACTCTTCAATACGGGCCATTCTACTGCCATTGCTTGTCTATGGAGATCGCATGACGGCGGGCTCGATTTTATACACCCGTCAGCAATGGGTGTGGCTGAAATGGACGAATCCACTCATTTGATTGGGTGTCCACATACGGCTATATATCCTGTATAATGTATCAACTTCAAAAAACTGTTGACAACTTTAGATACATTTCCAATCTAGATACTAAAGAGTTGTTGTGGCATAAGAGCAACAAATGGTTTAAACTTCAACAAGTGAAAGTCTTTACTTAGAATAAGGGAGAAAATGCATACAAGTCCATGTCTGCATCATCTATGGGCCCTGGTCTAAAGTAGTGCACTACTACCCTATAGACCCTGGTCTAAAGTAGGGCACTACTACCCTATAGACCCTGGTCTAAAGTAGGGCACTACTACCCTATAGACCCTGGTCTAAAGTAGGGCACTACTACCCTATAGACCCTGGTCTAAAGTAGGGCACTACTACCCTATAGACCCTGGTCTAAAGTAGGGCACTACTACCCTATAGACCCTGGTCTAAAGTAGTGCACTACTACCCTATAGACCCTGGTCTAAAGTAGTGCACTACTACCCTATAGACCCTGGTCTAAAGTAGGGCACTACTACCCTATAGACCCTGGTCTAAAGTAGTGAACTACAACCCTATAGACCCTGGTCTAAAGTAGGGCACTACTACCCTATAGACCCTGGTCTAAAGTAGTGCACTACTACCCTATAGACCCTGGTCTAAAGTAGTGCACTACTACCCTATAGACCCTGGTCTAAAGTAGGGCACTACTACCCTATAGACCCTGGTCTAAAGTAGGGCACTACTACCCTATAGACCCTGGTCTAAAGTAGTGCACTACTACCCTATAGACCCTGGTCTAAAGTAGTGCACTACTACCCTATAGACCCTGGTCTAAAGTAGGGCACTACTACCCTATAGACCCTGGTCTAAAGTAGGGCACTACTACCCTATAGACCCTGGTCTAAAGTAGGGCACTACTACCCTATAGACCCTGGTCTAAAGTAGTGCACTACTACCCTATAGACCCTGGTCTAAAGTAGTGCACTACTACCCTATAGACCCTGGTCTAAAGTAGTGCACTACTACCCTATAGACCCTGGTCTAAAGTAGTGCACTACTACCCTATAGTGGTCTAAAGTAGTGCACTACTACCCTATAGACCTTGGTCTAAAGTAGTGCACTACTACCCTATAGACCCTGGTCTAAAGTAGTGCCCTACACAGCGAATATGGTGCCATTTGGGATGCAGATATGATATCAACAACATTCATGAACTATTTCCTGTCAACAAGGCTTACCGCTTCCTGGTCCCATACGAGGTAGGTCAGCTCTCCGCTGACCTGGGTGACGAAGTAGAAGATGAAAATCACCAGCATGATGACTGGACTGACGAACCTCCAGGTCACCTGCCAGAACAGGTTGGGCTTGTGTCCAATCATGAACTCTATGTCTGCGTTAAACCTGTCGGAGAAGGAGAGTGAATTAACTGGGATTTCGATGTTCCAATGGCTGGTTATCAGAGTGAAAGTTCCCCATGATATCCAATGAAGAGGAATATGCACACTGTGATACATGTTTGATGTAACCCAACAGGTCTAATGAAGACCTAAGGTGTACTCAGGCGCGCAACATTCACTGGGGACATGTCCCCCCCACATCCTGAAATTGCATTTTTGAGGCTTCTAATGTTAATATGCATGAAACCAAGGCTTTTACGGTTACAGAAGTTAACAAATGAGAGCACCTGGGGAGTGGGAGTGGAGCTAGGCACTGCAGGGCCTGGATTAACCTCTACATCACCAGAGGAACAGAGAGTAAAAGGAGCAGGTTTCTGGGCACGAAAGCATAGGTTCAAGGCATAGTGTACAGACAAAGATAAGGTAGGATGTGAGTACATTGGAGGTAAACTTAGGCATTGAGTAATGAAGAGAGAGATATAGTCTCTAGAGACTTTTAAACCAGGTGATGTCATCGCATATGTAGGAGGTGGAACAACATGGTTGGTTAAGGCAAATTGAGCAGGGCTAGAGGCTCTACAGTGAAATAAGACAGTAAAATAAACCCACTACAATAAGACAGTATTAGGTCCAGTGAGTGGTTGGGCTGACTGGGGACAAGGCGATTCAGACAGTTAGCAGGCCGATGCTAACACGCTAACAGTTAGTAGGCCGGGGCTAAACAAGCTAGCAGTTAGCAGACCGGGGCTGGCAAGCTTGCAGTTAGTAGACCAGGGCTAGCAAGTTAGCCTTTGGGGGACGTTGCGATGGCGGTAAGTCTGTTTTTGCCTCTTCGTAAGGTGACGTCGTTACACCAGTTGTGGAATTAGTAGGGTTCCAAGTAGCTCTAGGTAGCTAGCAGGCCTAGCAGGTTAGCAGAATGGGCCTTCAGCGGGCGTCGCGCCTGAGGGGCCTGTTGGAATCCTCGGGCAGATTATGTCAGTATTCCAGTCGTAGAGGATCGGTGGGGTTCTGTGCCCCGTACCGGCAGTAGAAGGGGACCGGATATTGTAGCCCAGGAGTGAGCCGGAAGATGGGTCTAGCATGGGCTAGCCCCAGGCTAGTTGGTGCTAGCTCCGGGACGAAAACGTTAGCCAGGAGTAGTCAACCCGGGTTGCGGTTAGCTAGCTATGATGATCCAGATGAAAAAATATTAAGAATACCCCTTGAATGAGTAGGTGTGTCCAAACGTTTGACATCTACAGTACATCTCCATGTAAGCTTTGACAATTAGGTATTTTCTATTCTATTCAGTTCTATTTTATTTCGTGGTGTTTCAGTATCTGGACTCACCTGTCGATCCCGTAGATGTAAACAACAGACACCATTTCACAGAAGGCGATGACTAGGAGAGGGATGGAGCCGGCAAAGCCGTCGAACAGAGCCAGCCAGTAGTTACCAGACCGCTGGGTGAATATGAGAGCGACCGTGAAGCAAACGATACAAGTGACGCCTGAAAGAAGACGAAACAAAGACATTTGTTTAAACGGCGACAGCCAAGGTTCTTTCATTGGTGCTCAACCTCATTGGATGTTCAGAGGGATACTCCCTTAAAGGTGCGTGCGCAGAGAGGTTAAAGGTCAACAACAAGCTTGTGATCTCAACCCCTGAACAACTGGGATGTTGGAGACAATGCCTTGGTTTGAAGACATTTTGATTTAGTGCTGTTTAGAAGAAGAAATGTCAGCTTCTGTGTGTCACTAACCTGTTAAGACTTCTTTGGGCCACTTGGGGAAGATGTTGAGATCCTGAAGGGGCACCACGACCCCCTCTATGTTCCCAAACATGGTGGACAGTCCCAGACAGAAGAGCATAATGAAGAACAGGATGGACCAGAGAGGAGAGACAGGCATCTTGGTGATGGCTTCTGTGAACACGATGAAGGCCAGACCAGTTCCCTCCACACCCTACAGGGAACACAGTACGGGCATAAGAAAGTTCTGGTGTCCCTTAGAGTAAATGATGTGTCTTGGATTGGACATGGTGTAATTTCACTACCTGACTGAGAAACTGCTGTAGATCACAGGTCTTCAGGTTTAATCCCTGGATGATATCTGGCGATGTGCTGTTGAAATGTTGAAGAACTTCCTCATAGTTGTTCTCAGTGAGGAAGTGCTCAGGGAGATCAAATGCATTCACAAGGGCCATGGTGTTACTAGGAAGAGAACACATTCAGCAGGGCCATGATGTCACAAGGAAGAGAACACATTCAGCAGGGCCATGATGTCACAAGGAAGAGAACACATTCAGCAGGGCCATGATGTCACAAGGAAGAGAACACATTCAGCAGGGCCATGATGTCACAAGGAAGAGAACACATTCAGCAGGGCCATGATGTCACAAGGAAGAGAACACATTCAGCAGGGCCATGATGTCACAAGGAAGAGAACACATTCAGCAGGGTCATGATGTCACAAGGAAGAGAACACATTCTGCAGGGCCATGATGTCACAAGGAAGAGAACACATTCAGCAGGGCCATGATGTCCACAAGGAAGAGAACACATTCAGCAGGGCCATGATGTCACAAGGAAGAGAACACATTTAGCAGGGCCATGATGTCACAAGGAAGAGAACATATAGAAGTAAACACCAAACTCATTAGATTATCTTCCTGTAATCCCTAATTATTAAATCCAATTTTGACATAAACTTGACAGTGTTGTCAACAAATATGAGTTCAATCTACATTGAATTTGATTGAAAATATGGATTCAACCAAGACGGAACTAGGAATTTACCCATCCGAGCAGTCGTCAAACTTCTCCGTGGCCCTGAAGCCTATGATGGAGTAGATGACGGTAGCAGAGTAGACGGAGGTGGCTCCGTTGATGATGGAGATGATGACAGCATCCTGTTCACAGTTGTTGCTGGAGAAACAGACAATGGAAGAAAATGACTGAAATTATTTGAAGAGATTAAAAGACAAGATCCTAATAATGTCTATGAGCATCTGTGATTTACTCTCTGCACGGATGAGGATTCAGTCGCAATAAAAGTAAAAATTTTTTTAAAAAAAAACATTTTAATAAGGAGTTGCTTACTGTACAGAGTTGTAGCTGGAGAATGAGATGAGACCTCCGAAGGCCAAGGAGAAAGAGTAGAACACCTGTGCCCCTGCATCCAGCCAGGTAGACGGGTTCATCAACTCATTCACCTGGAGAAATAGAAAACAGTTAGACCTAAAGAAATCAGCCTTTGTGTTGATTTTAGTGGCACGACAACGTTAATGCGTACGTACGTCGGGCGTGAAGAGGAACTTGACTCCATCCAGAGAACCTTTGAGAGTCAGTCCTCGGATCAGGAAGATGGTGAGCACCAAGTAGGGCAGAGTGGATGTTATGTACACAGCCTGACGAGAAGGAGAGAGAGATTCTAAAACTGTTACACAAACTGAATCCAGAACCACTTATGAAATGAGACAGAGAGAGAAAGAGAAAGAGAGACAGAGAGAGAGAGAGAGAGAGACAGAGAGAAAGAGACAGAGAGAAAGAGACAGAGAGAGAGACAGAGAGAGAAAGAGAGAGAGAGAGAGATACAGAGAAACATCAGCAATAAGACAACTGGCACCCATTCCCAAGGCAAGCCATTATTTTTTACTGAAATTTGACCTCCCTCATAAACAGGGAGAGAGTGAATCTGAGCTGGTACCTTGCCAGTAGTCTCAATCCCCCTGATACAGCAGACATAGAGTAAGGTCCAGGCAGACACCAGGGCTAGCACCATCCACCACTGAAGGCCTCCAGATAAATCTATGGCCGTAGAGGTGTTCAGTGTCTCTCTGTACCAGAAGTAATCCACTGAGGAGCTCCGTGCGCATTCTGACACCAGACCTGCAGGGGGCCGATATTCAAACTGTTTCTGTCTGGATCTAAGAATGATAACAGCTAAGATGAAAATGAGATAGAAGTTGGGTCGGTCTAAATTCTCAATGTTTGTCTAGCTAGCGATCTTACTGCCAATGTATTCAGCATGATACAGAATGAAAAAGCATGATTCAGCATAGATGAGACGAGTCAAAAACACCTCAAAACAACATGGTATTAATAACAGCTACCTACGATTCCCCCTCAAGGCAGCTTCTTGTCATTGTTGCTAGCTTAGTTATACGTAGCTATATATATATCATATATATTTATTCATATAGTTATAAGCTAGTTGCTAGCTATCCATCTTAAATAATAACACACAGACACATCTTCCCCATGGACGTGTGTGCATCGTTTTCGTGACGACGTCAGTTAACCCGTGAGCTGAGCCTGCTTGCTATCATGCTGTTATTAGGCTAGCTAGCTAAGTTTAGATATCTTTTTTGGGGTCCAGGTTTTGATGATACTGTAGTGAATTCACGGGGGGGTCGCCCTGACCGGGACTCTGTCAAGCCAACACCTCAAACCTTTACGCCTAGAGGTCTGAACATCGTAACCGAGGTAGCTGGGTAACCGAGGTAGCTAGGTAACTGAGGTAGCTAGGTAACTGAGGTAGCTGGGTAACTGAGGTAGCTAGGTAAACGAGGTAGCTGGGTAACTGAGGTATCTAGGTAACCGAGGTAGCTGGGTAACCGAGGTAGCTGGGTAACTGAGGTAGCTAGGTAACCGAGGTAGCTAGGTAACCGAGGTAGCTGGGTAACCGAGGTAGCTGGGTAACCGAGGTAGCTAGGTAACCGAGGTAGCTACGTATTGAGTTAAGGTCGCTACCAATACCAACTGTTACTCATGAAGGAAATTCTGTACCTGTCTTGTTTGCATTGAGGGGACACTGACTCCAAGGCAAGGGGTCCTGGAAGGAGTTGAAGAGGTACCACATGATCCAGGCCATGATGGTGTTGTAGTACATCCCAACCAGGAATGATACCAACATGGAGGCAATACCTGTTTCAGAACCAATGTTATTTACATTCCCTGTACATTCCAGTGAATTATAAGCATATTAAAGTGTATTCAAGTATGCTATGTCTAAGTATATACAGTATACAGAGTATCAGTCAAAAGTTTGGACACACATACTCATTCAAGGGTTTTTCTTTATTACAACAAAAAAACTGTTTTGTACATTGTAGAATAATAGTGAATACATCAAGACTATAAAATAACACAGATGGAATCATGTAGTAACCAAAAAAGTGTTGAACAAATCAAAATATATTTTTGATTTTTCAAAGTAGCCACCCTTTGCCTTGATGACAGCTTTGCACACTCTTGGCATTCTCTCAACCAGCTTCATGAGGAATGCTTTTCCAAAACTATGGAAAGTGTTTCCACATATGCAGAACACTTGTTGGCTGCTTTTCCTTCACTCTGCGGTTCAACTCATCCCAAACCATCTCAAGTGGGTTGAGGTCGGGTGATTGTGGAGGCAGCACTCCATCACTCTCCTTCTTGATCAAACAACTCTTAAGGAGCCTGGAGGTGTGTTTTGGGTCATTGTTAAAAAAATGAATGATAGTTCCACTATGCGCAAACCAGATGGGATGGCATATCGCTGCAGAATGCTTTGGTAGCCATGCTGGTTAAGTGCGCCTTGAATTCAAAATAAATCACAGACAGTGTCACCAGCAAAGCACCCCCACACCATCACACCTCCTCCTCCATGCTTCACAGTGGGAACCACACATGCGGAGATCATCCGTTCACCTACTCTGCATCTCACAAAGGCACGGCGGTTCGAACCAAAACTCTCAAATTTGGACTCATCAGACCAAAGGACAGATTTCTACCGGTCTAATGTCCATTGCTCTTGTTTCTTGGCCCAAGCAAGTCTCTTTTTGTTATTGGTGCCCTTTAATAGTGGTTTCTTTGCAGCAATTATGGCGGTCCTCATGAGAGCCAGTTTCATCATAGGACTTCATGGTTTTTGTGACTGCACTTGAAGAAACTTTCACATTTCTTGGAACTTTCCGGATTGACTGACCTTCATGTCCTAAAGTAATAATGGACTGTCATTTCTCTTTGCTTATTTGAGCTGTTCTTGCCATAATATGGACTTGGTCTTTTACCATATAGGGCTATCTTCTGTATACCACACCTACCTTTTCACCACACAACTGATTGGCTCAAAGCATTAAGAAGGAAAGAAATTCTACAAATGGAATTCTACAACTTTGCACAGCTGTTAATTGAAATGCATTCCAGATGACTACCTCATTCAGCTGGTTGAGAGAATGCCAAGAGTGTGTAAAGTTGTCATCAAGGCAAATGGTGGCTACTTTGAAGATTCTCAAATAAACTTTGATTTGATTTGAAATGTAAAATATACGTTGATTTGTTTATCACTTTTTTGGTTACTACATGATTCCATATGTGTTATTTCATAGTTTGGATAGCTTCACTATTATTCTACAATATAGAAAATAGTACAAATATAGCAAAACTCTTGAACGAGTCGCTGTTTCCAAACTTTTGACTGGTACTGTATGTTTAAGTATGCTATACATAATACATAATATGGCAAAACATAAAAACATAGCTACTTATAACCATATTCCTGAAGCCACAAGGGTTTTGTCAGACATGATCACAGGAATTCCACACAGATAGCGTAATCAGGAATGGTCTGTCACCCACCAATGCCAGTGAGGTAAGGGTTGACAGAGCCCCACACCCCGACACTGCCGCTCCTGAGGCGCTGTCCAATGGCAAACTCCAGGTGCAGCAGTGGAATCCCCTCCAGAACCAGCAGGATCAGGAACGGGATCATAAACGCTCCTGGGAACACAGGATCAGGAATGGCATCATAAACGCTCCTGGGAACACAGGATCAGGAATGGAATCATAAAATGCTCCTGGGAACACAGGATCAGGAATGGAATCATAAACGCTCCTGGGAACACAGGATCAGGAATGGAATCACAAAACGCTCCTGGGAACACAGGATCAGGAATGGGATCATAAACGCTCTTGGGAACACAGGATCAGGAATGGGATCATAAACGCTCTTGGGAACACAGGATCAGGAATGGGATAATAAAACGCTCCTGGGAACACAAGATCAGGAATGGAATCATAAAACGCTCTTGGGAACACAGGATCAGGAATGGAATCATAAACGCTCCTGGGAACACAGGATCAAGAATGGAATCATAAACGCTCCTGGGAACACAGGATCAGGAATGGAATCATAAACGCTCCTGGGAACACAGGATCAGGAATGGAATCATAAACGCTCCTGGGAACACAAGATCAGGAATGGAATCATAAAACGCTCCTGGGAACACAAGATCAGGAATGGAATCATAAAACGCTCCTGGGAACACAAGATCAGGAATGGGATCATAAAACGCTCCTGGGAACACAAGATCAGGAATGGGATCATTAAACGCTCCTGGGAACACAAGATCAGGAATGGGATCATTAAACGCTCCTGGGAACACAAGATCAGGAATGGGATCATAAAACGCTCCTGGGAACACAAGATCAGGAATGGGATCATAAAACGCTCCTGGGAACACAAGATCAGGAATGGGATAATTAAATGCTCCTGGGAACACAAGATCAGGAATGGGATCATAAAACGCTCCTGGGAACACAAGATCAGGAATGGAATCATAAAACGCTCCTGGGAACACAAGATCAGGAATGGGATCATTAAACGCTCCTGGGAACACAAGATCAGGAATGGGATCATAAATGCTCCTGAGAACACAAGATTGGAATTGGAATCTCTTGTTGGTTGTTTTGATCAGTTGACAAATCAACAATAGTCTACTGAACACATTTCCAATATTGCAACAGTAGCAGGTGTATTATTGTGTTATACAAGTCTTAGTGTTGAAGATGTTCAGATAATCACAATTTCAAATTAACTCTCCAGTGAAAAATCCCTCTTTTAAAGTTCTCATATATCTTATTTTTTTTAACCTTTATTTAACTAAGCAGGTCAGTTAAGAACAAATTCTTATTTTCAACGACGGCCTAGGAACAGTGGGTTAACTGCCTGTTCAGGGGCAGAACGACAGATTTGTACCTTGTCCAGCTCGGGGGTTTGAACTTGCAACCTTCCGGTTACTAGTCCAACCACTAGGCTACCCTGCTGCCCCAGTTACTTTAAAGTGTTATTACCCAAATAATGTTGTTGACTCGTCCTACATTTGACATTTTAGTTATTTAGTAGACGCTCTCATCCAGAGCAACTAGGTTTAAGTGCCTTGCTCAATGTAATGTTTTGCAATCTCACTGTAGTTTGTAGTTTTCCCTATTTAATTTCTACTGTGAAAAAATACGTATCTCAAAATCCTTTTCATTAATTTACAAAAATGTTGCATACAATCAAACCCACTCCCTCTTTCTCCCCTACCTCCTCCATGGCTCTGACACAGGTAAGGGAACCTCCACACGTTCCCCAGCCCCACACAGAAGCCCACACAGGTCAGCATGTACTGGGTCTTGTTGTCCCATTTGGGCCTGTCCCCAGCCTCCTCTTTCTCCATCCTCTCCAGCTCCTTATGAGACGGGATCCGGTCATCCAGACCTGGGTTGGGCAGCTTGGGGAATCTCATGGCAACCGGCTGGATAGTGAAGTCTTCCTCACCCAATGAAGATACAGTTCTCCGTCTCTCTCTCTCTCTTGTTCTCCGTCTCTCTCTCTAGTTCTCTTTCTCTTTCAGCTGCTGGCTTTTTTGTTCACCCAGAAAGGGTCTCAGGATGGTTGTAAACAACAAAAGGAACTGAATGGCCTCTCTACTGTCAGCTGGTTGACTGCCGAGTGTATCTAGCCTCTCTACTGTCAGCTGGTTGACTGTTGCGTGTGTCCTGCCTACCTTGTGTGGCCTTTACCCTCTAAATGTCTTATTTCAAGGGGGACTGTCACAGCAATTCTGCTGAACTTTGGTTTCACAGTGGCTTCAGTTATCTGAGGATTGATCTGAGCCAGTGAGATATTATACACATCGTCAGCAGGTTGTGTCGGCTAAAAGGTCAGCCATCTTTATAATGGTTAAAACATCACGGGAAGAGCAGTCGCGTAATTGGCATTGTTTTTCCAGACGGAAGCGAGGGTCCACATCCAAAATGGCAGCCTATTCCTTATTGGAACGCTCTAGAACAATAGAACGCTCTAGAACAATAGAATGCTCTAGAACAATTGAACGCTCTAGAACAATAGAATGCTCTAGAACAATAGAACGCAGAAAGGAATGTGGTCTAGCTCAGAACGCTCTAGAACAATAGTACGCTCTAGAACAATAGAACGCAGAAAGGAATGTGGTCTAGCTCAGAACGTTCTAGAACAATAGTACGCTCTAGAACAATAGAACGCTCTAGAACAATAGAACGCAGAAAGGAATGTGGTCTACCTCAGAACGCTCTAGAACAATAGAACACAGAAAGGAATGTGGTCTAGCTCAGAACGCTCTAGAACAATAGAACGCAGAAAGGAATTGGTCTAGCTCAGAACGCTCTAGAACAATAGAACGCTCTAGAACAATAGAACGCAGAAAGGAATGTGGTCTAGCTCACCCGCGACTTAAAGGTCACTGATGCTGTGTTCTCATTTACCAACGTGTTGACACATTCTTCCCATCAACACTCATCTTTCCATGTACATAGTAGTACGGAGTGGCAAATGTGGACTAATGAAGCCTGTTCTATTTACACGATCTGTACAGTCTACTTCTAGTTTAAAGGTCCCGGACAGTCATTTTGATTCCCATGTAAAATAGCCTTTTGAGTAACTAAAATATCACCTGTAATATAGAGGGGGTGGGGGGGAGTTTGAACATTTTTGAAAAAGTACATTTTCTCTCAGGACTAACTACCAGGAAGTTTGAAAAGACAGGCTGAGTGGGCAGGGAGCTTCATGAGCTCGTCTTTGACTGACAGCTCTTTGAAACACCTACGTCAAGAAACTTGGATGCAGTTAGCAGCGTTGCAGTTAGCAGTTAGCAGCGTTGCAGTTAGCAGCGTTGCAGTTAGCAGCGATGCAGTTAGCAGCGTTGCAGTTAGCAGCGATGCCGTTAGCAGCGTTGCAGTTAGCAGCGTTGCAGTTAGCAGCGTTGCAGTTAGCAGCGATGCAGTTAGCAGCGTTGCAGTTAGCAGCGATGCCGTTAGCAGCGTTGCAGTTAGCAGCGTTGCAGTTAGCAGCGATGCAGTTAGCAGCGTTGCAATTAGCAGCGATGCAGTTAGCAGCGATGCAGTTAGCAGCGATGCCGTTAGCAGCGTTGCCGTTAGCAGCCTTGCAGTTAGCAGCTTTGCAGTTATCCGCGTTGCAGTTAGCAGCGATGCAGTTAGCAGCGATGCAGTTAGCAGCGTTGCAGTTAGCAGCGTTGCAGTTAGCAGCGATGCAGTTAGCAGCGATGCAGTTAGCAGCGTTGCAGTTAGCAGCGATGCCGTTAGCAGCGATGCCGTTAGCAGCGATGCAGTTAGCAGCATTGCAGTTAGCAGCGATGCAGTTAGCAGCGTTGCAGTTAGCAGCGTTGCAGTTAGCAGCGTTGCATTAAAACCATCTCAAGATAATTTGGTGAAACACAAATCAACTCAAACAACATTGAAATTGCATCAATGATGTCCATTTTTAAAAAATATATATATCTCTCCCGTCTGGCATGTCTCTTGTGATGCGGTTCACAGCAGCACTGACAGATGTGTTGACATGACAACTGTGTCAAGGGTTTTGAACAACCCCCCCCCCCTCATGCGGGTTGAAGACCTAGCTAGCCAGTAAGTAGCTAACACCCAGACAGATGAAAGGGGAAAGATATCTAAGTATCTTTGACATAGTGTAAATAGTATAGATGTTTTATTATCTTTTGCTAACACCCGACAGTAAAATGTTGGCACCAATAGAGTAGATATCTAGCAATATAAACCACACCCCTCTGCAAACACACCTTCTCTGATGTTGGTTACAAGATGTTCTTATTTAAATTAGGTAAGACAATATAATGTTACCATTGGTGTATTAAAATGAGAGCTAGGGTGATGTTAACCTATCCGCTTAATAATCCCGCCTCCTGAATCCAAGTGTTTGACACAGGGGAGGGGACCAGTGCCTGTGATCTGGTTTCATTCAAATGATCATCCAATTTCATGAAAAACATGATTTTGAGTGTTTCATGACCTTTAACATAAATTAATTTGTACAGTCTAGTTCTGCTCTGTGGCTGGAAGCCCACTGATGTCATATGTTCCATACTCTATATGACTTAATATAGTCCATTATATGAATGTATAGATAGTCTGTATGGATCGTATGAAAAGGCTGTGTTTCAAAGAAGGAGGAACCCAATAGAAAAGTTGTTTGGTGAAAACTCCCATACGACTTGAGTAGGACAATAAAAGGTTGAGTTTGGAAGGTTCTTACAACTGAGATATATTTGCTCAATTTACTAAAACCAATAAATGTAAATCAATAACCTCTTTATGAAGTTGAATCCTTCTGCCTATTGTTTATTAAAGACTATAGAGTTGATCAAAAATCAATTAATCAAGTGAGAATGAAATCCACTGGGCACACTACGTCATTTCAACGTGGAGAAATTGGATACTATTTGGTAGATTCGTTGATCAATGAGATTCCAACTGATTTTCAACCAATCAAAAACAGAGACAGCCAAAACGTTTGTTGAATTCCCAACCAAATTTCAATTGGAAGATCAATGTCAGATTTTTGGATTAGTTGTCACCTAAATGTGTTATCAACTGCGCTTTAAAAATAAATGTGTTAAAAGCACACTAAAGTTCAAATGGGAATACAATGTCAGCTATTTGGTTTATTTCTACAACAATTTAATGTGTTATCACTGTGTTTGATCTAATAGCACAACTACATGGCCTGGATTGCAGTTAGTTGAGATTACATTACAGTACATTACAGTTGAGATTACATTACAGTACATTACAGTTGAGATTACATTACAGTTGAGATTACATTACAGTACATTACAGTTGAGATTACATTGCAGTTGAGATTACATTACAGTACATTACAGTTGAGATTACATTACAGTTGAGATTACATTACAGTTGAGATTACATTACAGTTGAGATTACATTACAGTACATTACAGTTGAGATTACATTAAAGTGCATTACAGTTGAGATTACATTACAGTACATTACAGTTGAGATTACATTACAGTTGAGATTACATTACAGTACATTACAGTTGAGATTACATTACAGTTGAGATTACATTACAGTTGAGATTACATTACAGTACATTACAGATGAGATTACATTACAGTTGAGATTACATTACAGTACATTACAGTTGAGATTACATTACAGTACATTACAGTTGAGATTACATTACAGTTGAGATTACATTACAGTTGAGATTACATTACAGTACATTACAGTTGAGATTACATTACAGTTGAGATTACATTACAGTTGAGATTACATTACAGTACATTACAGATGAGATTACATTACAGTTGAGATTACATTACAGTACATTACAGATGAGATTACATTACAGTTGAGATTACATTACAGTTGAGATTACATTAAAGTGCATTACAGTTGAGATTACATTACAGTACATTACAGTTGAGATTACAGATTACATTACAGTACATGGTGTAAGTGATCAACGCCATGTGAGATTCTCTGTAGATTAGTGTAGATTTCTACAGACCTGTGACCTTGAACGCTTCCTAGGATTACATACGAAGACATTTATAGTCACAGTAACCTCTAAATGTGACCTTGAACGCTTCCTAGGATTACATACGAAGACATTTATAGTCACAGTAACCTCTAAATGTGACCTTGAACGCTTCCTAGGATTACATACGAAGACATTTATAGTCACAGTAACCTCTCTAAATGTGACCTTGAACGCTTCCTAGGATTACATAGGAAGACATTTATAGTCACAGTAACCTCTCTAAATGTGACCATGGAAGTGTTACTCATTTTAAGGTTGATTGAATTAAAAACCTATTATAACTTTAACATTACTGTCTTACAAAAGTAATATCTAATTGTTTGTTTGACAACACAACCAAAATATCAACATTTAAACATGTGGGTCGTCATTGTAAATAAGAATTTGTTCTTTAACTGACTTGCCAAGTTAAATAAAGGTGAGAGAGAGAAACAGATGGATTTTGATGGGGGAGTTTTTACATTATGCAAACATGGACTCTTAAGTTGTTAACTTATCGAGATGTGAATCAAACATATGTATTATTACCTCTTAGATTCCATTTGAAATCAACCAAAGCTTGAAACCCAAGGACTAAATATGTATTGTCTATTTTCCTGGCTCTGAATTTAATGCTTAGCTGTTGATGACTTCTGAAACGCTTTATAGGCCTAAATAGCATCATTGATCGTACAGTTTATGATTGGTAACATAAAGTTACTTTTCATTGGCTCTGTGGAACCTTTGGAAGGACTTTGATAGCACCAGTAAATCTATTATGTGGAGATTTCACAACAATCATCCTCACGATAGCACATTGGTAATAGTCAGAGGCACATATCAAAGCTAAGCAGGGTTGGGCTTGGTTAAAACCCTGGATGGGATACTAGAGGGATAAAACCCTGGATGGGATACTAGAGGGGTAGCTGTTAAAACCCTGGATGGGATACTAGAGGGATAAAACCCTGGATGGGATACTAGAGGGATACAACCCTGGATGGGATACTAGAGGGGTAGCTGTTAAAACCCTGGAAGGGATACTAGAGGGGTAGCTGTTAAAACCCTGGATGGGATACTAGAGGGTTAGCTGTTAAAACCCTGGATGGGATACTAGAGGGGTAGCTGTTAGAACCCTGGATGGGATACTAGAAGGGTAGCTATTAAAACCCTGGATGGGATACTAGAGGGATAAAACCCTGGATGGGATACTAGAGGGGTAGCTGTTAGAACCCTGGATGGGATACTAGAAGGGTAGCTATTAAAACCCTGGATGGGATACTAGAGGGATAAAACCCTGGATGGGATACTAGAGGGGTAGTTGTAGATAGATCAACTCTCTAGTAGGAGGTGCTGCCCAGCCAATTGTATTCTTATCGTAGACATATTATGTTGAAGATCTGACGCTGTTTCAAAGGTTTGACCGTGTTGAAAATTGGCGACCGTGATTTTGATAATCCTGTGTTTGAAATTTTACCCCCAAAACACCCGTTTGTATCGATAACTTTTTCAAAATCCACTTTTTTTTTCCATATGCAGATTCCACATCACAATACTTTAAACAAAATAGGTTGAAACAACGTTGATTTAACCGTTTTGTACCCAGTGGGAAGCCTTGTCCTGAGACAGAACCACTCATGGAATCAGTGGTTCTGGACCAGAACAACTGGTTCAAATCAAATTTGTTTGGGTTTGGTACAAAGTGCTCAAAATCCTCCTCATTTACCAACATGGTGACACATCTTTCCCATCCACGCTTATCTTAACAATCAGTGCAAGACGTTCCCATGAACATAATGAAGATACTCTGAGCAGCACAGTAATTAATTAAAGGCGGGCCAAAGGTGAACTAATTGATTGATCAATGTCCCAAATGTCACCCCATGTCCTACGTAGTACCCAACTTTTTTTACCCATAGGGAATAAGGTTCTGTTAAGGACGTGACCTTTGAACTCATAGTGTGGAAAATGTTTTCCCTGTTTTGTTATGGAGTAAAAGGCCTCCCTTTGATTCTCTATACATCTTATCAGTGTACCCTTCTGATACAATTATTAACCCAGGCACTGTTGCAAATATACTGTTTTTATTGACTTGTAGTTGTAATATCTTGCAATAGAACTAGAGGTCGACCGATTGTGATTTTTCAACGCCGATACCGATACCGATTATTGGAGGACCAAAAAAGCCGATACAGATTAATCAGACAATTAAAAAAAATATAATAATAATAATAATAAAATAAAGAAAATTTATTTGTAATAATGACAATTACAACAATACTGAATTAACACTTATTTTAACTTAATATAATATATCAATAAAATCTATTTAGCCTCAAATAAATAATGAAACATGTTCAATTTGTTTTAAATAATGCAAAAACAAAGTGTTGGAGAAGAAAGTAATAAGTGCCATGTAGGTGCCATGTAAAAAAGCTAACGTTTCAGTTCCTTGCTCAGAACATGAGAACAGATGAAAGCTGGTGGTTCCTTTTTGAGTCTTCAATATTCCAAGGTAAGAAGTTTTAGGTTGTAGTTATTATAGGAATTATAGGACTATTTCTCTCTATACCATTTGTATTTCACATACCTTTGACTATTGGATGTTCTTATAGGCACTTTAGTATTGCCAGTGTAACAGTATGCTTCCATCCCTCTCCTCGCCCCTACCTGGGCTCGAACTTGCCATTCCGATTAATCGGTCGACCTCTAGAAGACAGATTTATAAATAATGTCATCAAAGCTATTTGATTGTATGTAAAATATGGTACATTTCTATATTCTATATATCTATATTCCCTGAAATGACATTTTATAGTATTTGAATTATTTCATTTGTATTGAGTTATTTTTACCAAGTGATTGATGGCAACATTGGTCTCCAAATCCTCAAACAGAGTAAGCCAAAGCGAGAGTAAAATCTTCCTTAGGTTCATTCCTCTAAAGAACCGTCATCCTCTGGTTGGTCAGGGTCATTCCTCTAAAGACACATCGTCCTCTGGTTGGTCAGGTTCATTCCTCTAAAGACCAGTCATCCTCTGGTTGGTCAGGTTCATTCCTCTAAAGACCCGTCGTCCTCTGGTTGGTCAGGTGGTCAGGTTCATTCCTCTAAAGACCCGTCGTCCTCTGGTTGGTCAGGTTTGTTCCTCTAAAGACCCGTCGTCCTCTGGTTGGTCAGGTTAATTCCTCTAAAGACACATCGTCCTCTGGTTGGTCAGGTTCATTCCTCTAAAGACCCGTCATCCTCTGGTTGGTCAGGTTCATTCCTCTAAAGACCCGTCGTCCTCTGGTTGGTCAGGTTCGTTCCTCTAAAGACCCGTTGTCCTCTGGTTGGTCAGGTTCGTTCCTCTAAAGAACCGTCGTCCTCTGGTTGGTCAGGTTCATTCCTCTAAAGACCCGTCCTCCTCTGGTTGGTCAGGTTCATTCCTCTAAAGACCCGTCGTCCTCTGGTTGGTCAGGTTCATTCCTCTAAAGACCCGTCGTCCTCTGGTTGGTCAGGTTCATTCCTCTAAAGACCCGTCATCCTCTGGTTGGTCAGGTTCATTCCTCTAAAGACCCGTCATCCTCTGGTTGGTCAGGTGGTCAGGTTCATTCCTCTAAAGACCCGTCATCCTCTGGTTGGTCAGGTTCATTCCTCTAAAGACCCATCATTCTCTCGTTGGTCAGGTTCATTCCTCTAAAGACCAGTCATCCTCTGGTTGGTCAGATGGTCAGGTTCGTTCCTCTAAAGACCCATCATCCTCTGGTTGGTCAGGTGGTCAGGTTCATTCCTCTAAAGACCTGTCATCCTCTGGTTGGTCAGGTGGTCAGGTTCATTCCTCTAAAGACCCATCATCCTCTGGTTGGTCAGGTGGTCAGGTTCATTCCTCTAAAGACCCGTCATCCTCTGGTTGGTCAGGTTCATTCCTCTAAAGACCCGTCGTCCTCTGGTTGGTCAGGTTCATTCCTCTAAAGACCCGTCGTCCTCTGGTTGGTCAGGTGGTCAGGTTCATTCCTCTAAAGACCCGTCATCCTCTGGTTGGTCAGGTTCATTCCTCTAAAGACCCGTCGTCCTCTGGTTGGTCAGGTTCATTCCTCTAAAGACCCGTCATCCTCTGGTTGGTCAGGTTCATTCCTCTAAAGACCCGTCATCCTCTGGTTGGTCAGGTTCATTCCTCTAAAGACCCGTTATCCTCTGGTTGGTCAGGTGGTCAGGTTCATTCCTCTAAAGACCCGTCATCCTCTGGTTGGTCAGGTTCATTCCTCTAAAGACGCGTCGTCCTCTGGTTGGTCAGGTTCATTCCTCTAAAGACCCTGTCGTCCTCTGGTTGGTCAGGTGGCCAGGTTCATTCCTCTAAAGGCCCATCATCCTCTGGTTGGTCAGGTTCATTCCTCTAAAGACCCGTCATCCTCTGGTTGGTCAGGTTCATTCCTCTAAAGACCCGTTATCCTCTGGTTGGTCAGGTGGTCAGGTTCATTCCTCTAAAGACCCGTCGTCCTCTGGTTGGTCAGGTTTGTTCCTCTAAAGAACCGTCGTCCTCTGGTTGGTCAGGTTCATTCCTCTAAAGACCCGTCCTCCTCTGGTTGGTCAGGTTCATTCCTCTAAAGACCCGTCGTCCTCTGGTTGGTCAGGTTCAATCCTCTAAAGACCCGTCGTCCTCTGGTTGGTCAGGTTCATTCCTCTAAAGACCCGTCATCCTCTGGTTGGTCAGGTTCATTCCTCTAAAGACCCGTCATCCTCTGGTTGGTCAGGTGGTCAGGTTCATTCCTCTAAAGACCCGTCATCCTCTGGTTGGTCAGGTTCATTCCTCTAAAGACCCATCATTCTCTCGTTGGTCAGGTTCATTCCTCTAAAGACCAGTCATCCTCTGGTTGGTCAGATGGTCAGGTTCGTTCCTCTAAAGACCCATCATCCTCTGGTTGGTCAGGTGGTCAGGTTCATTCCTCTAAAGACCCGTCATCCTCTGGTTGGTCAGGTGGTCAGGTTCATTCCTCTAAAGACCCATCATCCTCTGGTTGGTCAGGTGGTCAGGTTCATTCCTCTAAAGACCCGTCATCCTCTGGTTGGTCAGGTTCATTCCTCTAAAGACCCGTCGTCCTCTGGTTGGTCAGGTTCATTCCTCTAAAGACCCGTCGTCCTCTGGTTGGTCAGGTGGTCAGGTTCATTCCTCTAAAGACCCGTCATCCTCTGGTTGGTCAGGTTCATTCCTCTAAAGACCCGTCGTCCTCTGGTTGGTCAGGTTCATTCCTCTAAAGACCCGTCATCCTCTGGTTGGTCAGGTTCATTCCTCTAAAGACCCGTCATCCTCTGGTTGGTCAGGTTCATTCCTCTAAAGACCCGTTATCCTCTGGTTGGTCAGGTGGTCAGGTTCATTCCTCTAAAGACCCGTCATCCTCTGGTTGGTCAGGTGGCCAGGTTCATTCCTCTAAAGACCCATCATCCTCTGGTTGGTCAGGTTCATTCCTCTAAAGACCCGTCATCCTCTGGTTGGTCAGGTTCATTCCTCTAAAGACCCGTTATCCTCTGGTTGGTCAGGTGGTCAGGTTCATTCCTCTAAAGACCCATCATCCTCTGGTTGGTCAGGTGGTCAGGTTCATTCCTCTAAAGACCCGTCATCCTCTGGTTGGTCAGGTTCATTCCTCTAAAGACCCGTCGTCCTCTGGTTGGTCAGGTTCATCCCTCTAAAGACCCGTCGTCCTCTGGTTGGTCAGGTGGTCAGGTTCATTCCTCTAAAGACCCGTCATCCTCTGGTTGGTCAGGTTCATTCCTCTAAAGACCCGTCGTCCTCTGGTTGGTCAGGTTCATTCCTCTAAAGACCCGTCGTCCTCTGGTTGGTCAGGTGGTCAGGTTCATTCCTCTAAAGACCCGTCATCCTCTGGTTGGTCAGGTTCATTCCTCTAAAGACCCGTCATCCTCTGGTTGGTCAGGTTCATTCCTCTAAAGACCTGTCATCCTCTGGTTGGTCAGGTTCATTCCTCTAAAGACCCGTCGTCCTCTGGTTGGTCAGGTTCATTCCTCTAAAGACCCGTCGTCCTCTGGTTGGTCAGGTGGTCAGGTTCATTCCTCTAAAGACCCGTCATCCTCTGGTTGGTCAGGTTCATTCCTCTAAAGACCCGTCATCCTCTGGTTGGTCAGGTTCATTCCTCTAAAGACCCGTTATCCTCTGGTTGGTCAGGTGGTCAGGTTCATTCCTCTAAAGACCCATCATCCTCTGGTTGGTCAGGTGGTCAGGTTCATTCCTCTAAAGAAACGTCATCCTCTGGTTGGTCAGGTTCATTCCTCTAAAGACCCGTCGTCCTCTGGTTGGTCAGGTTCATTCCTCTAAAGACCCGTCGTCCTCTGGTTGGTCAGGTGGTCAGGTTCATTCCTCTAAAGACCTGTCATCCTCTGGTTGGTCAGGTTCATTCCTCTAAAGACCCGTCATCCTCTGGTTGGTCAGGTTCATTCCTCTAAAGACCTGTCATCCTCTGGTTGGTCAGGTTCATTCCTCTAAAGACCCGTCGTCCTCTGGTTGGTCAGGTTCATTCCTCTAAAGCCCCTTCGTCGTCTGGTTAGTCAGGATCATTCCTCTAAAGACCCGTCATCCTCTGGTTGGTCAGTTGGTAAGGTTCATTCCTCTAAAGACCCGTCATCCTCTGGTTGGTCAGGTTCATTCCTCTAAAGACCCGTCATCCTCTGGTTGGTAAGGTTCATTCCTCCAAAGACCCGTCGTCCTCTGGTTGGTCAGGTTAATTCCTCTAAAGCCCCTTCGTCGTCTGGTTAGTCAGGATCATTCCTCTAAAGACCCGTCATCCTCTGGTTGGTCAGTTGGTAAGGTTCATTCCTCTAAAGACCCGTCATCCTCTGGTTGGTCAGGTTCATTCCTCTAAAGACCCGTCATCCTCTGGTTGGTCAGGTTCATTCCTCTAAAGACCCGTCGTCCTCTGGTTGGTCAGGTTAATTCCTCTAAAGACCCGTCATCCTCTGGTTGGTCAGGTTCATTCCTCTAAAGACCCGTCGTCCTCTGGTTGGTCAGGTTCATTCCTCTAAAGACCTGTCGTCCTCTGGTTGGTCAGGTGGCCAGGTTCATTCCTCTAAAGACCCGTCATCCTCTGGTTGGTCAGGTTCATTCCTCTAAAGACCCGTCATCCTCTGGTTGGTCAGGTTCATTCCTCTAAAGACCCGTTATCCTCTGGTTGGTCAGGTGGTCAGGTTCATTCCTCTAAAGACCCATCATCCTCTGGTTGGTCAGGTGGTCAGGTTCATTCCTCTAAAGACCCGTCATCCTCTGGTTGGTCAGGTTCATTCCTCTAAAGACCCGTCGTCCTCTGGTTGGTCAGGTTCATTCCTCTAAAGACCCGTCGTCCTCTGGTTGGTCAGGTGGTCAGGTTCATTCCTCTAAAGACCCGTCATCCTCTGGTTGGTCAGGTTCATTCCTCTAAAGACCCGTCGTCCTCTGTTTGGTCAGGTTCATTCCTCTAAAGACCCGTCGTCCTCTGGTTGGTCAGGTGGTCAGGTTCATTCCTCTAAAGACCCGTCATCCTCTGGTTGGTCAGGTTCATTCCTCTAAAGACCCGTCATCCTCTGGTTGGTCAGGTTCATTCCTCTAAAGACCTGTCATCCTCTGGTTGGTCAGGTTCATTCCTCTAAAGACCCGTCGTCCTCTGGTTGGTCAGGTTCATTCCTCTAAAGACCCGTCGTCCTCTGGTTGGTCAGGTGGTCAGGTTCATTCCTCTAAAGACCCGTCATCCTCTGGTTGGTCAGGTTCATTCCTCTAAAGACCCGTCATCCTCTGGTTGGTCAGGTTCATTCCTCTAAAGACCCGTTATCCTCTGGTTGGTCAGGTGGTCAGGTTCATTCCTCTAAAGACCCATCATCCTCTGGTTGGTCAGGTGGTCAGGTTCATTCCTCTAAAGACCCGTCATCCTCTGGTTGGTCAGGTTCATTCCTCTAAAGACCCGTCGTCCTCTGGTTGGTCAGGTTCATTCCTCTAAAGACCCGTCGTCCTCTGGTTGGTCAGGTGGTCAGGTTCATTCCTCTAAAGACCCGTCATCCTCTGGTTGGTCAGGTTCATTCCTCTAAAGACCCGTCGTCCTCTGGTTGGTCAGGTTCATTCCTCTAAAGACCCGTCGTCCTCTGGTTGGTCAGGTTCATTCCTCTAAAGACCCATCATCCTCTGGTTGGTCAGGTTCATTCCTCTAAACCCCCTTCGTCGTCTGGTTAGTCAGGATCATTCCTCTAAAGACCCGTCATCCTCTGGTTGGTCAGGTTCATTCCTCTAAAGACCCGTCGTCCTCTGGTTGGTCAAGTTCATTCCTCTAAAGACCCGTCGTCCTCTGGTTGGTCAGGTTAATTCCTCTAAAGACCCGTCATCCTCTGGTTGGTCAGGTTCATTCCTCTAAAGACCCGTCATCCTCTGGTTGGTCAGGTTCATTCCTCTAAATACCCGTCGTCCTCTGGTTGGTCAGGTTCGTTCCTCTAAAGACCCGTCATCCTCTGGTTCGTCAGGTTCATTCCTCTAAAGACCCGTCATCCTCTGGTTGGTCAGATGGTCAGGTTCGTTCCTCTAAAGACCCATCATCCTCTGGTTGGTCAGGTGGTCAGGTTCATTCCTCTAAAGACCCGTCATCCTCTGGTTGGTCAGGTGGTCAGGTTCATTCCTCTAAAGACCCATCATCCTCTGGTTGGTCAGGTGGTCAGGTTCATTCCTCTAAAGACCCGTCATCCTCTGGTTGGTCAGGTTCATTCCTCTAAAGACCCGTCGTCCTCTGGTTGGTCAGGTTCATTCCTCTAAAGACCTGTCGTCCTCTGGTTGGTCAGGTGGCCAGGTTCATTCCTCTAAAGACCCGTCATCCTCTGGTTGGTCAGGTTCATTCCTCTAAAGACCCGTCATCCTCTGGTTGGTCAGGTTCATTCCTCTAAAGACCTGTTATCCTCTGGTTGGTCAGGTGGTCAGGTTCATTCCTCTAAAGACCCATCATCCTCTGGTTGGTCAGGTGGTCAGGTTCATTCCTCTAAAGACCCGTCATCCTCTGGTTGGTCAGGTTCATTCCTCTAAAGACCCGTCGTCCTCTGGTTGGTCAGGTTCATTCCTCTAAAGACCCGTCGTCCTCTGGTTGGTCAGGTGGTCAGGTTCATTCCTCTAAAGACCCGTCGTCCTCTGGTTGGTCAGGTTAATTCCTCTAAAGCCCCTTCGTCGTCTGGTTAGTCAGGATCATTCCTCTAAAGACCCGTCATCCTCTGGTTGGTCAGTTGGTAAGGTTCATTCCTCTAAAGACCCGTCATCCTCTGGTTGGTCAGGTTCATTCCTCTAAAGACCCGTCATCCTCTGGTTGGTCAGGTTCATTCCTCTAAAGACCCGTCGTCCTCTGGTTGGTCAGGTTAATTCCTCTAAAGACCCGTCATCCTCTGGTTGGTCAGGTTCATTCCTCTAAAGACCCGTCGTCCTCTGGTTGGTCAGGTTCATTCCTCTAAAGACCTGTCGTCCTCTGGTTGGTCAGGTGGCCAGGTTCATTCCTCTAAAGACCCGTCATCCTCTGGTTGGTCAGGTTCATTCCTCTAAAGACCCGTCATCCTCTGGTTGGTCAGGTTCATTCCTCTAAAGACCCGTTATCCTCTGGTTGGTCAGGTGGTCAGGTTCATTCCTCTAAAGACCCATCATCCTCTGGTTGGTCAGGTGGTCAGGTTCATTCCTCTAAAGACCCGTCATCCTCTGGTTGGTAAGGTTCATTCCTCTAAAGACCCGTCATCCTCTGGTTGGTCAGGTTCATTCCTCTAAAGACCCGTCGTCCTCTGGTTGGTCAGGTGGTCAGGTTCATTCCTCTAAAGACCCGTCATCCTCTGGTTGGTCAGGTTCATTCCTCTAAAGACCCGTCGTCCTCTGTTTGGTCAGGTTCATTCCTCTAAAGACCCGTCGTCCTCTGGTTGGTCAGGTGGTCAGGTTCATTCCTCTAAAGACCCGTCATCCTCTGGTTGGTCAGGTTCATTCCTCTAAAGACCTGTCATCCTCTGGTTGGTCAGGTTCATTCCTCTAAAGACCCGTCGTCCTCTGGTTGGTCAGGTTCATTCCTCTAAAGACCCGTCGTCCTCTGGTTGGTCAGGTGGTCAGGTTCGTTCCACTGAAGACCCGTTATCCTCTGGTTGGTCAGGTTCGTTCCTCTAAAGACCCGTCATCCTCTGGTTCGTCAGGTTCATTCCTCTAAAGACCCGTTATCCTCTGGTTGGTCAGGTGGTCAGGTTCATTCCTCTAAAGACCCATCATCCTCTGGTTGGTCAGGTGGTCAGGTTCATTCCTCTAAAGACCCGTCATCCTCTGGTTGGTCAGGTTCATTCCTCTAAAGACCCGTCATCCTCTGGTTGGTCAGGTTCGTTCCTCTAAAGACCCATCATCCTCTAGTTGGTCAGGTTCATTCCTCTAAAGACCTTTCATCCTCTGGTTGGTCAGGTTCGTTCCTCTAAAGACCCGTCATCCTCTGGTTGGTCATGTTCATTCCTCTAAAGACCCATTATCCTCTGGTTGGTCATGTGGTCAGGTTCATTCCTCTAAAGACCCGTCAACCTCTGGTTGGTCGGATGCTCAGGTTCATTCCTCTAAAGACCCGTCATCCTCTGGTTGGTCAGGTTCATTCCTCTAAAGACCCATCGTCCTCTGGTTGGTCAGGTTCATTCCTCTAAAGTCCCGTCATCCTCTGGTTGGTCAGGTTCATTCCTCTAAAGACCCATTATCCTCTGGTTGGTCAGGTGGTCAGGTTCATTCCTCTAAAGACCCGTCATCCTCTGGTTGGTCAGGTGCTCAGGTTCATTCCTCTAAAGACCCGTCATCCTCTGGTTGGTCAGGTTCATTCCTCTAAAGACCCATCGTCCTCTGGTTGGTCAGGTTCATTCCTCTAAAGACCCGTCATCCTCTGGTTGGTCAGGTTCATTCCTCTAAAGACCCGTCATCCTCTGGTTGGTCAGGTTCATTCCTCTAAAGACTCGTCATCTTCTTGTTGGTCAGGTTCATTCCTCTAAAGACCCATCGTTCTCTGGTTGGTCAGGTTCATTCCTCTAAAAACCCGTCGTCCTCTCGTTGGTCAGATCCATTCCTCTAAAGACCCGTCATCCTCTGGTTGGTCAGGTGGTCAGGTTCATTCCTCTAAAGACCCATCGTCCTCTGGTTGGTCAGGTTCATTCCTCTAAAGACCCGTCGTCCTCTGGTTGGTCAGGTTCATTCCTGTAAAGACCCGTCATCCTCTGTTTGGTCAGGTTCATTCCTCTAAAGACCCGTCATCCTCTGGTTGGTCAGTTTCATTCCTCTAAAGACCTGTCATCCTCTGGTTGGTCAAGTTCATTCCTTTAAAGACCCGTCATCCTCTGGTTGGTCAGGTTCATTCCTCTAAAGACCCGTCATCCTCTGGTTGGTCAGGTTCATTCCTCTAAAGAACCGTCGTCCTCTGTTTGGTCAGGTTCATTCCTCTAAAGACCCGTCATCCTCTGGTTGGTCAGGTTCATTCCTCTAAAGACCCGTTATCCTCTGGTTGGTCAGGTGGTCAGGTTCATTCCTCTAAAGACCCATCATCCTCTGGTTGGTCAGGTGGTCAGGTTCATTCCTCTAAAGACCCGTCATCCTCTGGTTGGTCAGGTTCATTCCTCTAAAGACCCGTCATCCTCTGGTTGGTCAGGTTCGTTCCTCTAAAGACCCATCATCCTCTAGTTGGTCAGGTTCATTCCTCTAAAGACCTGTCATCCTCTGGTTGGTCAGGTTCGTTCCTCTAAAGACCCGTCATCCTCGGGTTGGTCATGTTCATTCCTCTAAAGACCCATTATCCTCTGGTTGGTCATGTGGTCAGGTTCATTCCTCTAAAGACCCGTCAACCTCTGGTTGGTCGGATGCTCAGGTTCATTCCTCTAAAGACCCGTCATCCTCTGGTTGGTCAGGTTCATTCCTCTAAAGACCCATCGTCCTCTGGTTGGTCAGGTTCATTCCTCTAAAGTCCCGTCATCCTCTGGTTGGTCAGGTTCATTCCTCTAAAGACCCATTATCCTCTGGTTGGTCAGGTGGTCAGGTTCATTCCTCTAAAGACCCGTCATCCTCTGGTTGGTCAGGTGCTCAGGTTCATTCCTCTAAAGACCCGTCATCCTCTGGTTGGTCAGGTTCATTCCTCTAAAGACCCATCGTCCTCTGGTTGGTCAGGTTCATTCCTCTAAAGACCCGTCATCCTCTGGTTGGTCAGGTTCATTCCTCTAAAGACCCGTCATCCTCTGGTTGGTCAGGTTCATTCCTCTAAAGACTCGTCATCTTCTTGTTGGTCAGGTTCATTCCTCTAAAGACCCATCGTTCTCTGGTTGGTCAGGTTCATTCCTCTAAAAACCCGTCGTCCTCTCGTTGGTCAGATCCATTCCTCTAAAGACCCGTCATCCTCTGGTTGGTCAGGTGGTCAGGTTCATTCCTCTAAAGACCCATCGTCCTCTGGTTGGTCAGGTTCATTCCTCTAAAGACCCGTCGTCCTCTGGTTGGTCAGGTTCATTCCTGTAAAGACCCGTCATCCTCTGTTTGGTCAGGTTCATTCCTCTAAAGACCCGTCATCCTCTGGTTGGTCAGTTTCATTCCTCTAAAGACCTGTCATCCTCTGGTTGGTCAAGTTCATTCCTTTAAAGACCCGTCATCCTCTGGTTGGTCAGGTTCATTCCTCTAAAGACCCGTCATCCTCTGGTTGGTCAGGTTCATTCCTCTAAAGAACCGTCGTCCTCTGTTTGGTCAGGTTCATTCCTCTAAAGACCCGTCATCCTCTGGTTGGTCAGGTTCATTCCTCTAAAGACCCGTCATCCTCTGGTTGGTCAGGTTCATAACTCTAAAAACCCGTCATCCTCTGGTTGGTCAGGTTCATTCCTCTAAAGAGCCGTCATCCTCTGGTTGGTCAGGTGGTAAGGTTCATTCCTCTAAAGACCCGTCATCCTCTGGTTGGTCAGCTTCATTCCTCTAAAGACCCGTCCTCCTCTGTTTGGTCAGGTTCATTCCTCTAAAGACCCGTCATCCTCTGGTTGGTCAGGTTCATTCCTCTAAAGACCCGTCATCCTCTGGTTGGTCAGGTTCGTTCCTCTAAAGACCCATCATCCTCTAGTTGGTCAGGTTCATTCCTCTAAAGACCTTTCATCCTCTGGTTGGTCAGGTTCGTTCCTCTAAAGACCTGTCATCCTCTGGTTGGTCATGTTCATTCCTCTAAAGACCCATTATCCTCTGGTTGGTCATGTGGTCAGGTTCATTCCTCTAAAGACCCGTCAACCTCTGGTTGGTCGGATGCTCAGGTTCATTCCTCTAAAGACCCGTCATCCTCTGGTTGGTCAGGTTCATTCCTCTAAAGACCCATCGTCCTCTGGTTGGTCAGGTTCATTCCTCTAAAGTCCCGTCATCCTCTGGTTGGTCAGGTTCATTCCTCTAAAGACCCATTATCCTCTGGTTGGTCAGGTGGTCAGGTTCATTCCTCTAAAGACCCGTCATCCTCTGGTTGGTCAGGTGCTCAGGTTCATTCCTCTAAAGACCCGTCATCCTCTGGTTGGTCAGGTTCATTCCTCTAAAGACCCATCGTCCTCTGGTTGGTCAGGTTCATTCCTCTAAAGACCCGTCATCCTCTGGTTGGTCAGGTTCATTCCTCTAAAGACCCGTCATCCTCTGGTTGGTCAGGTTCATTCCTCTAAAGACTCGTCATCTTCTTGTTGGTCAGGTTCATTCCTCTAAAGACCCATCGTTCTCTGGTTGGTCAGGTTCATTCCTCTAAAAACCCGTCGTCCTCTCGTTGGTCAGATCCATTCCTCTAAAGACCCGTCATCCTCTGGTTGGTCAGGTGGTCAGGTTCATTCCTCTAAAGACCCATCGTCCTCTGGTTGGTCAGGTTCATTCCTCTAAAGACCCGTCGTCCTCTGGTTGGTCAGGTTCATTCCTGTTAAGACCCGTCATCCTCTGTTTGGTCAGGTTCATTCCTCTAAAGACCCGTCATCCTCTGGTTGGTCAGGTTCATTCCTCTAAAGACCCATCATTCCTCTGGTTGGTCAGGTGGTCAGGTTCATTCCTCTAAAGACCCGTCATCCTCTGGTTGGTCAGTTTCATTCCTCTAAAGACCTGTCATCCTCTGGTTGGTCAAGTTCATTCCTCTAAAGACCCGTCATCCTCTGGTTGGTCAGGTTCATTCCTCTAAAGACCCGTCATCCTCTGGTTGGTCAGGTTCATTCCTCTAAAGAACCGTCGTCCTCTGTTTGGTCAGGTTCATTCCTCTAAAGACCCGTCATCGTCTGGTTGGTCAGGTTCATTCCTCTAAAGACCCGTCATCCTCTGGTTGGTCAGGTTCATTACTCTAAAAACCCGTCATCCTCTGGTTGGTCAGGTTCATTCCTCTAAAGAGCCGTCATCCTCTGGTTGGTCAGGTGGTAAGGTTCATTCCTCTAAAGACCCGTCATCCTCTGGTTGGTCAGCTTCATTCCTCTAAAGACCCGTCCTCCTCTTGTTGGTCAGGTTCATTCCTCTAAAGACCCGTCATCCTCTGTTTGGTCAGGTTCATTCCTCTAAAGACCCGTCATCCTCTGGTTGGTCAGGTTCATTCCTCTAAAGACCCGTCATCCTCTGGTTGGTCAGGTTCGTTCCTCTAAAGACCCATCATCCTCTAGTTGGTCAGGTTCATTCCTCTAAAGACCTTTCATCCTCTGGTTGGTCAGGTTCGTTCCTCTAAAGACCCGTCATCCTCTGGTTGGTCATGTTCATTCCTCTAAAGACCCATTATCCTCTGGTTGGTCATGTGGTCAGGTTCATTCCTCTAAAGACCCGTCAACCTCTGGTTGGTCAGGTGCTCAGGTTCATTCCTCTAAAGACCCGTCATCCTCTGGTTGGTCAGGTTCATTCCTCTAAAGACCCATCGTCCTCTGGTTGGTCAGGTTCATTCCTCTAAAGTCCCGTCATCCTCTGGTTGGTCAGGTTCATTCCTCTAAAGACCCATCGTCCTCTGGTTGGTCAGGTTCATTCCTCTAAAGACCCGTCATCCTCTGGTTGGTCAGGTTCATTCCTCTAAAGACTCGTCATCTTCTTGTTGGTCAGGTTCATTCCTCTAAAGACCCGTCGTCCTCTGGTTGGTCAGGTTCGTTCCTCTAATGAGCCATCATCCTCTGGTTTTACAGGTTCGTTACTCAAAAGACCCGTCATCCTCTGGTTGGTCAGGTTCATTCCTCTAAAGACCCATCATCCTCTGGTTGGTCAGGTGTTCAGGTTCATTCCTCTATAGACCCGTCATCCTCTGGTTGGTCAGCTTCATTCCTCTAAAGACCCGTCATCCTCTGGTTGGTCAGCTTCATTCCTCTAAAGACCCGTCATCCTCTGGTTGGTCAGGTTCATTCCTCTAAAGACCCGTCATCCTCTGGTTGGTCAGGTTCGTTCCTCTAAAGACCCATCATCCTCTGGTTGGTCAGGTTCATTCCTCTAAAGACCCATTATCCTCTGGTTGGTCAGGTGGTCAGGTTCATTCCTCTAAAGACCCGTCATCCTCTGGTTGGTCAGGTTCATTCCTCTAAAGACCCATCGTCCTCTGGTTGGTCAGGTTCATTCCTCTAAAGACCCATCGTCCTATGGTTGGTCAGGTTCATTCCTCTAAAGACCCGTCATCCTCTGGTTGGTCAGGTTCATTCCTCTAAAGACCCGTCATCCTCTGGTTGTTCAGGTTCATTCCTCTAAAGACTCGTCATCTTCTTGTTGGTCAGGTTCATTCCTCTAAAGTCCCATCGTTCTCTGGTTGGTCAGGTTCATTCCTCTAAAAACCCGTCGTCCTCTCGTTGGTCAGATTCATTCCTCTAAAGACCCGTCATCCTCTGGTTGGTCAGGTGGTCAGGTTCATTCCTCTAAAGACCCATCGTCCTCTGGTTGGTCAGGTTCATTCCTCTAAAGACCCGTCGTCCTCTGGTTGGTCAGGTTCATTCCTGTAAAGACCCGTCATCCTCTGTTTGGTCAGGTTCATTCCTCTAAAGACCTGTCATCCTCTGGTTGGTCAGGTTCATTCCTCTAAAGACCCATCATCCTCTGGTTGGTCAGGTGGTCAGGTTCATTCCTCTAAAGACCCGTCATCCTCTGGTTGGTCAGGTTCATTCCTCTAAAGACCCGTCATCCTCTGATTGGTCAAGTTCATTCCTCTTAAGACCCGTCATCCTCTGGTTGGTCAGGTTCATTCCTCTAAAGACCCGTCATCCTCTGGTTGGTCAGGTTCATTCCTCTAAAGACCCGTCGTCCTCTGTTTGGTCAGGTTCATTCCTCTAAAGACCCGTCATCCTCTGGTTGGTCAGGTTCATTCCTCTAAAGACCCGTCATCCTCTGGTTGGTCAGGTTCATTACTCTAAAAACCCGTCATCCTCTGGTTGGTCAGGTTCATTCCTCTAAAGAGCCGTCATCCTCTGGTTGGTCAGGTGGTAAGGTTCATTCCTCTAAAGACCCGTCATCCTCTGGTTGGTCAGCTTCATTCCTCTAATGACCCGTCCTCCTCTGGTTGGTCAGGTTCATTCCTCTAAAGACCCGTCATCCTCTGTTTGGTCAGGTTCATTCCTCTAAAGACCCGTCATCCTCTGGTTGGTCAGGTTCATTCCTCTAAAGACCCGTCATCCTCTGGTTGGTCAGGTTCGTTCCTCTAAAGACCCATCATCCTCTAGTTGGTCAGGTTCATTCCTCTAAAGACCCGTCATCCTCTGGTTGGTCAGGTTCGTTCCTCTAAAGACCCGTCATCCTCTGGTTGGTCAGGTTCATTCCTCTAAAGAGCCGTCATCCTCTGGTTGGTCAGGTGGTAAGGTTCATTCCTCTAAAGACCCGTCATCCTCTGGTTGGTCAGCTTCATTCCTCTAAAGACCCGTCCTCCTCTGGTTGGTCAGGTTCATTCCTCTAAAGACCCGTCATCCTCTGGTTGGTCAGGTTCATTCCTCTAAAGACCCGTCATCCTCTGGTTGGTCAGGTTCGTTCCTCTAAAGACCCATCATCCTCTAGTTGGTCAGGTTCATTCCTCTAAAGACCTTTCATCCTCTGGTTGGTCAGGTTCGTTCCTCTAAAGACCCGTCATCCTCTGGTTGGTCATGTTCATTCCTCTAAAGACCCATTATCCTCTGGTTGGTCATGTGGTCAGGTTCATTCCTCTAAAGACCCTTCAACCTCTGGTTGGTCGGATGCTCAGGTTCATTCCTCTAAAGACCCGTCATCCTCTGGTTGGTCAGGTTCATTCCTCTAAAGACCCATCGTCCTCTGGTTGGTCAGGTTCATTCCTCTAAAGTCCCGTCATCCTCTGGTTGGTCAGGTTCATTCCTCTAAAGACCCATTATCCTCTGGTTGGTCAGGTGGTCAGGTTCATTCCTCTAAAGACCCGTCATCCTCTGGTTGGTCAGGTGCTCAGGTTCATTCCTCTAAAGACCCGTCATCCTCTGGTTGGTCAGGTTCATTCCTCTAAAGACCCATCGTCCTCTGGTTGGTCAGGTTCATTCCTCTAAAGACCCGTCATCCTCTGGTTGGTCAGGTTCATTCCTCTAAAGACCCGTCATCCTCTGGTTGGTCAGGTTCATTCCTCTAAAGACTCGTCATCTTCTTGTTGGTCAGGTTCATTCCTCTAAAGACCCATCGTTCTCTGGTTGGTCAGGTTCATTCCTCTAAAAACCCGTCGTCCTCTCGTTGGTCAGATCCATTCCTCTAAAGACCCGTCATCCTCTGGTTGGTCAGGTGGTCAGGTTCATTCCTCTAAAGACCCATCGTCCTCTGGTTGGTCAGGTTCATTCCTCTAAAGACCCGTCGTCCTCTGGTTGGTCAGGTTCATTCCTGTAAGGACCCGTCATCCTCTGTTTGGTCAGGTTCATTCCTCTAAAGACCCGTCATCCTCTGGTTGGTCAGGTTCATTCCTCTAAAGACCCATCATTCCTCTGGTTGGTCAGGTGGTCAGGTTCATTCCTCTAAAGACCCGTCATCCTCTGGTTGGTCAGTTTCATTCCTCTAAAGACCTGTCATCCTCTGGTTGGTCAAGTTCATTCCTCTAAAGACCCGTCATCCTCTGGTTGGTCAGGTTCATTCCTCTAAAGACCCGTCATCCTCTGGTTGGTCAGGTTCATTCCTCTAAAGAACCGTCGTCCTCTGTTTGGTCAGGTTCATTCCTCTAAAGACCCGTCATCCTCTGGTTGGTCAGGTTCATTCCTCTAAAGACCCGTCATCCTCTGGTTGGTCAGGTTCATTACTCTAAAAACCCGTCATCCTCTGGTTGGTCAGGTTCATTCCTCTAAAGAGCCGTCATCCTCTGGTTGGTCAGGTGGTAAGGTTCATTCCTCTAAAGACCCGTCATCCTCTGGTTGGTCAGCTTCATTCCTCTAAAGACCCGTCCTCCTCTTGTTGGTCAGGTTCATTCCTCTAAAGACCCGTCATCCTCTGTTTGGTCAGGTTCATTCCTCTAAAGACCCGTCATCCTCTGGTTGGTCAGGTTCATTCCTCTAAAGACCCGTCATCCTCTGGTTGGTCAGGTTCGTTCCTCTAAAGACCCATCATCCTCTAGTTGGTCAGGTTCATTCCTCTAAAGACCTTTCATCCTCTGGTTGGTCAGGTTCGTTCCTCTAAAGACCCGTCATCCTCTGGTTGGTCATGTTCATTCCTCTAAAGACCCATTATCCTCTGGTTGGTCATGTGGTCAGGTTCATTCCTCTAAAGACCCGTCAACCTCTGGTTGGTCAGGTGCTCAGGTTCATTCCTCTAAAGACCCGTCATCCTCTGGTTGGTCAGGTTCATTCCTCTAAAGACCCATCGTCCTCTGGTTGGTCAGGTTCATTCCTCTAAAGACCCATCGTCCTCTGGTTGGTCAGGTTCATTCCTCTAAAGACCCGTCATCCTCTGGTTGGTCAGGTTCATTCCTCTAAAGACTCGTCATCTTCTTGTTGGTCAGGTTCATTCCTCTAAAGAACCGTCGTCCTCTGGTTGGTCAGGTTCGTTCCTCTAATGAGCCATCATCCTCTGGTTTTACAGGTTCGTTACTCAAAAGACCCGTCATCCTCTGGTTGGTCAGGTTCATTCCTCTAAAGACCCATCATCCTCTGGTTGGTCAGGTGTTCAGGTTCATTCCTCTATAGACCCGTCATCCTCTGGTTGGTCAGCTTCATTCCTCTAAAGACCCGTCATCCTCTGGTTGGTCAGCTTCATTCCTCTAAAGACCCGTCATCCTCTGGTTGGTCAGGTTCATTCCTCTAAAGACCCGTCATCCTCTGGTTGGTCAGGTTCGTTCCTCTAAAGACCCATCATCCTCTGGTTGGTCAGGTTCATTCCTCTAAAGACCCATTATCCTCTGGTTGGTCAGGTGGTCAGGTTCATTCCTCTAAAGACCCGTCATCCTCTGGTTGGTCAGGTTCATTCCTCTAAAGACCTGTCATCCTCTGGTTGGTCAGGTTCATTCCTCTAAAGACCCGTCGTCCTCTGGTTGGTCAGGTTCATTCCTCTAAAGCCCCTTCGTCGTCTGGTTAGTCAGGATCATTCCTCTAAAGACCCGTCATCCTCTGGTTGGTCAGTTGGTAAGGTTCATTCCTCTAAAGACCCGTCATCCTCTGGTTGGTCAGGTTCATTCCTCTAAAGACCCGTCATCCTCTGGTTGGTCAGGTTCATTCCTCTAAAGACCCGTCGTCCTCTGGTTGGTCAGGTTAATTCCTCTAAAGCCCCTTCGTCGTCTGGTTAGTCAGGATCATTCCTCTAAAGACCCGTCATCCTCTGGTTGGTCAGTTGGTAAGGTTCATTCCTCTAAAGACCCGTCATCCTCTGGTTGGTCAGGTTCATTCCTCTAAAGACCCGTCATCCTCTGGTTGGTCAGGTTCATTCCTCTAAAGACCCGTCGTCCTCTGGTTGGTCAGGTTCATTCCTCTAAAGACCTGTCGTCCTCTGGTTGGTCAGGTGGCCAGGTTCATTCCTCTAAAGACCCGTCATCCTCTGGTTGGTCAGGTTCATTCCTCTAAAGACCCGTCATCCTCTGGTTGGTCAGGTTCATTCCTCTAAAGACCCGTTATCCTCTGGTTGGTCAGGTGGTCAGGTTCATTCCTCTAAAGACCCATCATCCTCTGGTTGGTCAGGTGGTCAGGGTCATTCCTCTAAAGACCCGTCATCCTCTGGTTGGTCAGGTTCATTCCTCTAAAGACCCGTCGTCCTCTGGTTGGTCAGGTTCATTCCTCTAAAGACCCGTCGTCCTCTGGTTGGTCAGGTGGTCAGGTTCATTCCTCTAAAGACCCGTCATCCTCTGGTTGGTCAGGTTCATTCCTCTAAAGACCCGTCGTCCTCTGGTTGGTCAGGTTCATTCCTCTAAAGACCCGTCGTCCTCTGGTTGGTCAGGTGGTCAGGTTCATTCATCTAAAGACCCGTCATCCTCTGGTTGGTCAGGTTCATTCCTCTAAAGACCCGTCATCCTCTGGTTGGTCAGGTTCATTCCTCTAAAGACCTGTCATCCTCTGGTTGGTCAGGTTCATTCCTCTAAAGACCCGTCGTCCTCTGGTTGGTCAGGTTCATTCCTCTAAAGACCCGTCGTCCTCTGGTTGGTCAGGTGGTCAGGTTCATTCCTCTAAAGACCCGTCATCCTCTGGTTGGTCAGGTTCATTCCTCTAAAGACCCGTCATCCTCTGGTTGGTCAGGTTCATTCCTCTAAAGACCCGTTATCCTCTGGTTGGTCAGGTGGTCAGGTTCATTCCTCTAAAGACCCATCATCCTCTGGTTGGTCAGGTGGTCAGGTTCATTCCTCTAAAGACCCGTCATCCTCTGGTTGGTCAGGTTCATTCCTCTAAAGACCCGTCATCCTCTGGTTGGTCAGGTTCATTCCTCTAAAGACCCGTCGTCCTCTGGTTGGTCAGGTGGTCAGGTTCATTCCTCTAAAGACCCGTCATCCTCTGGTTGGTCAGGTTCATTCCTCTAAAGACCCGTCATCCTCTGGTTGGTCAGGTTCATTCCTCTAAAGACCTGTCATCCTCTGGTTGGTCAGGTTCATTCCTCTAAAGACCCGTCGTCCTCTGGTTGGTCAGGTTCATTCCTCTAAAGACCCATCATCCTCTGGTTGGTCAGGTTAATTCCTGTAAACTCCCATCATCCTCTGGTTGGCCAGGTGGTCAGGTTCATTCCTCTAAAGACCCGTCATCCTCTGGTTGGTCAGGTGGTCATGTTCATTCCTCTAAAGACCTGCCATCCTCCGGTTGGTCAGGTTAATTCCTCTAAAGACCTGCCATCCTCTGGTTGGTCAGGTTCATTCCTCTAAAGACCCATCATCCTCTGGTTGGCCAGGTGGTCAGGTTCATTCCTCTAAAGACCCGTCATCCTCTGGTTGGTCAGGTGGTCAGGATCATTCCTCTAAAGACCCGCCATCCTCTGGTTGCTCAGGTGGTCAGGTTTGTTCCTCTAAAGACCCGTCATCCTCTGTTTGGTCAGGTTCATTCCTCTAAAGACCCGTCATCCTCTGGTTGGTCAGGTTCATTCCTCTAAAGACCCGTCATCCTCTGGTTGGTCAGGTTCGTTCCTCTAAAGACCCATCATCCTCTAGTTGGTCAGGTTCATTCCTCTAAAGACCTTTCATCCTCTGGTTGGTCAGGTTCGTTCCTCTAAAGACCCGTCATCCTCTGGTTGGTCATGTTCATTCCTCTAAAGACCCATTATCCTCTGGTTGGTCATGTGGTCAGGTTCATTCCTCTAAAGACCCGTCAACCTCTGGTTGGTCAGGTGCTCAGGTTCATTCCTCTAAAGACCCGTCATCCTCTGGTTGGTCAGGTTCATTCCTCTAAAGACCCATCGTCCTCTGGTTGGTCAGGTTCATTCCTCTAAAGACCCATCGTCCTCTGGTTGGTCAGGTTCATTCCTCTAAAGACCCGTCATCCTCTGGTTGGTCAGGTTCATTCCTCTAAAGACTCGTCATCTTCTTGTTGGTCAGGTTCATTCCTCTAAAGACCCGTCGTCCTCTGGTTGGTCAGGTTCGTTCCTCTAATGAGCCATCATCCTCTGGTTTTACAGGTTCGTTACTCAAAAGACCCGTCATCCTCTGGTTGGTCAGGTTCATTCCTCTAAAGACCCATCATCCTCTGGTTGGTCAGGTGTTCAGGTTCATTCCTCTATAGACCCGTCATCCTCTGGTTGGTCAGCTTCATTCCTCTAAAGACCCGTCATCCTCTGGTTGGTCAGCTTCATTCCTCTAAAGACCCGTCATCCTCTGGTTGGTCAGGTTCATTCCTCTAAAGACCCGTCATCCTCTGGTTGGTCAGGTTCGTTCCTCTAAAGACCCATCATCCTCTGGTTGGTCAGGTTCATTCCTCTAAAGACCCATTATCCTCTGGTTGGTCAGGTGGTCAGGTTCATTCCTCTAAAGACCCGTCATCCTCTGGTTGGTCAGGTTCATTCCTCTAAAGACCTGTCATCCTCTGGTTGGTCAGGTTCATTCCTCTAAAGACCCGTCGTCCTCTGGTTGGTCAGGTTCATTCCTCTAAAGCCCCTTCGTCGTCTGGTTAGTCAGGATCATTCCTCTAAAGACCCGTCATCCTCTGGTTGGTCAGTTGGTAAGGTTCATTCCTCTAAAGACCCGTCATCCTCTGGTTGGTCAGGTTCATTCCTCTAAAGACCCGTCATCCTCTGGTTGGTCAGGTTCATTCCTCTAAAGACCCGTCGTCCTCTGGTTGGTCAGGTTAATTCCTCTAAAGCCCCTTCGTCGTCTGGTTAGTCAGGATCATTCCTCTAAAGACCCGTCATCCTCTGGTTGGTCAGTTGGTAAGGTTCATTCCTCTAAAGACCCGTCATCCTCTGGTTGGTCAGGTTCATTCCTCTAAAGACCCGTCATCCTCTGGTTGGTCAGGTTCATTCCTCTAAAGACCCGTCGTCCTCTGGTTGGTCAGGTTCATTCCTCTAAAGACCTGTCGTCCTCTGGTTGGTCAGGTGGCCAGGTTCATTCCTCTAAAGACCCGTCATCCTCTGGTTGGTCAGGTTCATTCCTCTAAAGACCCGTCATCCTCTGGTTGGTCAGGTTCATTCCTCTAAAGACCCGTTATCCTCTGGTTGGTCAGGTGGTCAGGTTCATTCCTCTAAAGACCCATCATCCTCTGGTTGGTCAGGTGGTCAGGGTCATTCCTCTAAAGACCCGTCATCCTCTGGTTGGTCAGGTTCATTCCTCTAAAGACCCGTCGTCCTCTGGTTGGTCAGGTTCATTCCTCTAAAGACCCGTCGTCCTCTGGTTGGTCAGGTGGTCAGGTTCATTCCTCTAAAGACCCGTCATCCTCTGGTTGGTCAGGTTCATTCCTCTAAAGACCCGTCGTCCTCTGGTTGGTCAGGTTCATTCCTCTAAAGACCCGTCGTCCTCTGGTTGGTCAGGTGGTCAGGTTCATTCATCTAAAGACCCGTCATCCTCTGGTTGGTCAGGTTCATTCCTCTAAAGACCCGTCATCCTCTGGTTGGTCAGGTTCATTCCTCTAAAGACCTGTCATCCTCTGGTTGGTCAGGTTCATTCCTCTAAAGACCCGTCGTCCTCTGGTTGGTCAGGTTCATTCCTCTAAAGACCCGTCGTCCTCTGGTTGGTCAGGTGGTCAGGTTCATTCCTCTAAAGACCCGTCATCCTCTGGTTGGTCAGGTTCATTCCTCTAAAGACCCGTCATCCTCTGGTTGGTCAGGTTCATTCCTCTAAAGACCCGTTATCCTCTGGTTGGTCAGGTGGTCAGGTTCATTCCTCTAAAGACCCATCATCCTCTGGTTGGTCAGGTGGTCAGGTTCATTCCTCTAAAGACCCGTCATCCTCTGGTTGGTCAGGTTCATTCCTCTAAAGACCCGTCATCCTCTGGTTGGTCAGGTTCATTCCTCTAAAGACCCGTCGTCCTCTGGTTGGTCAGGTGGTCAGGTTCATTCCTCTAAAGACCCGTCATCCTCTGGTTGGTCAGGTTCATTCCTCTAAAGACCCGTCATCCTCTGGTTGGTCAGGTTCATTCCTCTAAAGACCTGTCATCCTCTGGTTGGTCAGGTTCATTCCTCTAAAGACCCGTCGTCCTCTGGTTGGTCAGGTTCATTCCTCTAAAGACCCATCATCCTCTGGTTGGTCAGGTTAATTCCTGTAAACTCCCATCATCCTCTGGTTGGCCAGGTGGTCAGGTTCATTCCTCTAAAGACCCGTCATCCTCTGGTTGGTCAGGTGGTCATGTTCATTCCTCTAAAGACCTGCCATCCTCCGGTTGGTCAGGTTAATTCCTCTAAAGACCTGCCATCCTCTGGTTGGTCAGGTTCATTCCTCTAAAGACCCATCATCCTCTGGTTGGCCAGGTGGTCAGGTTCATTCCTCTAAAGACCCGTCATCCTCTGGTTGGTCAGGTGGTCAGGATCATTCCTCTAAAGACCCGCCATCCTCTGGTTGCTCAGGTGGTCAGGTTTGTTCCTCTAAAGACCCGTCATCCTCTGGTTGGTCAGGTTCATTCCTCTAAAGACCCATCATCCTATGGTTGGTCAGGTTCATTCCTCTAAAGACCCATCGTCCTCTGGTTGGTCAGGTTCATTCCTCTAAAGACCCGTCATCCTCTGGTTGGTCAGGTTCATTACTCTAAAGAACTGTCATCCTCTGGTTGGTCAGGTTCATTCCTCTAAAGACCCGTCATCCTCTGGTTGGTCAGGTTAATTCCTCTAAAGACCCTTCGTCCTCTGGTTGGTCAGGTTCACTCCACTAAAGACCTGTCATCCTCTGGTTGGTCAGGTTCATTCCTCTAAAGACCAGTCATCCTCTGGTTGGTCAGGTTCATTACTCTAAAAACCCGTCATCCTCTGGTTGGTCAGGTTCATTCCTCTAAAGAGCCGTCATCCTCTGGTTGGTCAGGTGGTAAGGTTCATTCCTCTAAAGACCCGTCATCCTCTGGTTGGTCAGCTTCATTCCTCTAAAGACCCGTCCTCCTCTTGTTGGTCAGGTTCATTCCTCTAAAGACCCGTCATCCTCTGTTTGGTCAGGTTCATTCCTCTAAAGACCCGTCATCCTCTGGTTGGTCAGGTTCATTCCTCTAAAGACCCGTCATCCTCTGGTTGGTCAGGTTCGTTCCTCTAAAGACCCATCATCCTCTAGTTGGTCAGGTTCATTCCTCTAAAGACCTTTCATCCTCTGGTTGGTCAGGTTCGTTCCTCTAAAGACCCGTCATCCTCTGGTTGGTCATGTTCATTCCTCTAAAGACCCATTATCCTCTGGTTGGTCATGTGGTCAGGTTCATTCCTCTAAAGACCCGTCAACCTCTGGTTGGTCAGGTGCTCAGGTTCATTCCTCTAAAGACCCGTCATCCTCTGGTTGGTCAGGTTCATTCCTCTAAAGACCCATCGTCCTCTGGTTGGTCAGGTTCATTCCTCTAAAGACCCATCGTCCTCTGGTTGGTCAGGTTCATTCCTCTAAAGACCCGTCATCCTCTGGTTGGTCAGGTTCATTCCTCTAAAGACTCGTCATCTTCTTGTTGGTCAGGTTCATTCCTCTAAAGACCCGTCGTCCTCTGGTTGGTCAGGTTCGTTCCTCTAATGAGCCATCATCCTCTGGTTTTACAGGTTCGTTACTCAAAAGACCCGTCATCCTCTGGTTGGTCAGGTTCATTCCTCTAAAGACCCATCATCCTCTGGTTGGTCAGGTGTTCAGGTTCATTCCTCTATAGACCCGTCATCCTCTGGTTGGTCAGCTTCATTCCTCTAAAGACCCGTCATCCTCTGGTTGGTCAGCTTCATTCCTCTAAAGACCCGTCATCCTCTGGTTGGTCAGGTTCATTCCTCTAAAGACCCGTCATCCTCTGGTTGGTCAGGTTCGTTCCTCTAAAGACCCATCATCCTCTGGTTGGTCAGGTTCATTCCTCTAAAGACCCATTATCCTCTGGTTGGTCAGGTGGTCAGGTTCATTCCTCTAAAGACCCGTCATCCTCTGGTTGGTCAGGTTCATTCCTCTAAAGACCTGTCATCCTCTGGTTGGTCAGGTTCATTCCTCTAAAGACCCGTCGTCCTCTGGTTGGTCAGGTTCATTCCTCTAAAGCCCCTTCGTCGTCTGGTTAGTCAGGATCATTCCTCTAAAGACCCGTCATCCTCTGGTTGGTCAGTTGGTAAGGTTCATTCCTCTAAAGACCCGTCATCCTCTGGTTGGTCAGGTTCATTCCTCTAAAGACCCGTCATCCTCTGGTTGGTCAGGTTCATTCCTCTAAAGACCCGTCGTCCTCTGGTTGGTCAGGTTAATTCCTCTAAAGCCCCTTCGTCGTCTGGTTAGTCAGGATCATTCCTCTAAAGACCCGTCATCCTCTGGTTGGTCAGTTGGTAAGGTTCATTCCTCTAAAGACCCGTCATCCTCTGGTTGGTCAGGTTCATTCCTCTAAAGACCCGTCATCCTCTGGTTGGTCAGGTTCATTCCTCTAAAGACCCGTCGTCCTCTGGTTGGTCAGGTTCATTCCTCTAAAGACCTGTCGTCCTCTGGTTGGTCAGGTGGCCAGGTTCATTCCTCTAAAGACCCGTCATCCTCTGGTTGGTCAGGTTCATTCCTCTAAAGACCCGTCATCCTCTGGTTGGTCAGGTTCATTCCTCTAAAGACCCGTTATCCTCTGGTTGGTCAGGTGGTCAGGTTCATTCCTCTAAAGACCCATCATCCTCTGGTTGGTCAGGTGGTCAGGGTCATTCCTCTAAAGACCCGTCATCCTCTGGTTGGTCAGGTTCATTCCTCTAAAGACCCGTCGTCCTCTGGTTGGTCAGGTTCATTCCTCTAAAGACCCGTCGTCCTCTGGTTGGTCAGGTGGTCAGGTTCATTCCTCTAAAGACCCGTCATCCTCTGGTTGGTCAGGTTCATTCCTCTAAAGACCCGTCGTCCTCTGGTTGGTCAGGTTCATTCCTCTAAAGACCCGTCGTCCTCTGGTTGGTCAGGTGGTCAGGTTCATTCATCTAAAGACCCGTCATCCTCTGGTTGGTCAGGTTCATTCCTCTAAAGACCCGTCATCCTCTGGTTGGTCAGGTTCATTCCTCTAAAGACCTGTCATCCTCTGGTTGGTCAGGTTCATTCCTCTAAAGACCCGTCGTCCTCTGGTTGGTCAGGTTCATTCCTCTAAAGACCCGTCGTCCTCTGGTTGGTCAGGTGGTCAGGTTCATTCCTCTAAAGACCCGTCATCCTCTGGTTGGTCAGGTTCATTCCTCTAAAGACCCGTCATCCTCTGGTTGGTCAGGTTCATTCCTCTAAAGACCCGTTATCCTCTGGTTGGTCAGGTGGTCAGGTTCATTCCTCTAAAGACCCATCATCCTCTGGTTGGTCAGGTGGTCAGGTTCATTCCTCTAAAGACCCGTCATCCTCTGGTTGGTCAGGTTCATTCCTCTAAAGACCCGTCATCCTCTGGTTGGTCAGGTTCATTCCTCTAAAGACCCGTCGTCCTCTGGTTGGTCAGGTGGTCAGGTTCATTCCTCTAAAGACCCGTCATCCTCTGGTTGGTCAGGTTCATTCCTCTAAAGACCCGTCATCCTCTGGTTGGTCAGGTTCATTCCTCTAAAGACCTGTCATCCTCTGGTTGGTCAGGTTCATTCCTCTAAAGACCCGTCGTCCTCTGGTTGGTCAGGTTCATTCCTCTAAAGACCCATCATCCTCTGGTTGGTCAGGTTAATTCCTGTAAACTCCCATCATCCTCTGGTTGGCCAGGTGGTCAGGTTCATTCCTCTAAAGACCCGTCATCCTCTGGTTGGTCAGGTGGTCATGTTCATTCCTCTAAAGACCTGCCATCCTCCGGTTGGTCAGGTTAATTCCTCTAAAGACCTGCCATCCTCTGGTTGGTCAGGTTCATTCCTCTAAAGACCCATCATCCTCTGGTTGGCCAGGTGGTCAGGTTCATTCCTCTAAAGACCCGTCATCCTCTGGTTGGTCAGGTGGTCAGGATCATTCCTCTAAAGACCCGCCATCCTCTGGTTGCTCAGGTGGTCAGGTTTGTTCCTCTAAAGACCCGTCATCCTCTGGTTGGTCAGGTTCATTCCTCTAAAGACCCATCATCCTTTGGTTGGTCAGGTTCATTCCTCTAAAGACCCATCGTCCTCTGGTTGGTCAGGTTCATTCCTCTAAAGACCCGTCATCCTCTGGTTGGTCAGGTTCATTACTCTAAAGAACTGTCATCCTCTGGTTGGTCAGGTTCATTCCTCTAAAGACCCGTCATCCTCTGGTTGGTCAGGTTAATTCCTCTAAAGACCCTTCGTCCTCTGGTTGGTCAGGTTCACTCCACTAAAGACCTGTCATCCTCTGGTTGGTCAGGTTCATTCCTCTAAAGACCAGTCATCCTCTTGTTGGTCAGGTTCATTCCTCTAAAGACCCGTCATCCTCTGGTTGGTCAGGTTCATTCCTCTAAAGACCCGTCATCCTCTGGTTGGTCAGGTTCATTACTCTAAAGAACTGTCATCCTCTGGTTGGTCAGGTTCATTCCTCTAAAGACCCGTCATCCTCTGGTTGGTCAGGTTCATTCCTCTAAAGACCCTTCGTCCTCTGGTTGGTCAGGTTCACTCCACTAAAGACCTGTCATCCTCTGGTTGGTCAGGTTCATTCCTCTAAAGACCAGTCATCCTCTGGTTGGTCAGGTTCGTTCCTCTAAAGACCCGTCATCCTCTGGTTGGTCAGGTTCGTTCCTCTAAAGACCTGTCATCCTCTGGTTGGTCAGGTTCATTCCTCTAAAGACCCGTCATCCTCTGGTTGGTAGGTGGTCAGGTTCATTCCTCTAAAGACCTGCCATCCTCTGGTTGGTCAGGTTAATTCCTGTAAAGACCCATCATCCTCTGGTTGGTCAGGTTCATTCCTCTAAAGACCCGTCATCCTCTGGTTGGTAGGTGGTCAGGTTCATTCCTCTAAAGACCCGTCATCCTCTGGTTGGTCAGGTGGTCAGGATCATTCCTCTAAAGAAACCGCCATCCTCTGGTTGGTCAGGTGGTCAGGTTTGTTCCTCTAAAGACCCGTCATCCTCTGGTTGGTCAGGTTCATTCCTCTAAAGACCCGTCATCCTCTGGTTGATCAGGTTCATTCCTCTAAAGAACCGTCATCCTCTGGTTGGTCAGATTCATTCCTCTAAAGACCCGTCATCCTCTGGTTGGTCAGGTTCATTCCTCTAAAGACCCGTCATCCTCTGGTTGGTCAGGTTCGTTCCTCTAAAGACCCGTCATCCTCTTGTTGGTCAGGTTCATTCCTCTAAAGACCCGTCATCCTCTGGTTGGTCAGGTTCGTTCCTCTAAAGACCTGTCATCCTCTGGTTGGTCAGGTTCGTTCCTCTAAAGACCCGTCATCCTCTGGTTGGTCAGGTTCATTCCTCTAAAGACCCGTCATCCTTTGTTTGGTCAGGTGGTCATGTTCATTCCTCTAAAGACCTGCCATCCTCTGGTTGGTCAGGTTAATTCCTCTAAAGACCTGCCATCCTCTGGTTGGTCAGGTTCATTCCTCTAAAGACCCATCATCCTCTGGTTGGCCAGGTGGTCAGGTTCATTCCTCTGTAGACCTGTCATCCTCTGGTTGGTCAGGTGGTCAGGATCATTCCTCTAAAGACCCGCCATCCTCTGGTTGCTCAGGTGGTCAGGTTTGTTCCTCTAAAGACCCGTCATCCTCTTGTTGGTCAAGTTCATTACTCTAAAGACCCATCATCCTCTGGTTGGTCAGGTTCATTCCTCTAAAGACCCGTCGTCCTCTGGTTGGTCAGGTTCGCTCCACTAAAGACCTGTCATCCTCTGGTTGGTCAGGTTCATTCCTCTAAAGACCCGTCATCCTCTGGTTGGTCAGGTTCATTCCTCTAAAGACCCGTCATCCTCTTGTTGGTCAGGTTCATTCCTCTAAAGACCCGTCATCCTCTGGTTGGTCAGGTTCGTTCCTCTAAAGACCTGTCATCCTCTGGTTGGTCAGGTTCATTCCTCTAAAGACCCGTCATCCTCTGGTTGGTCAGGTTCATTCCTCTAAAGACCCGTCATCCTCTGATTGGTCAGGTTCATTCCTCTAAAGACCCGTCGTCCTCTGGTTGGTCAGGTTCGCTCCACTAAAGACCTGTCATCCTCTGGTTGGTCAGGTGGTCAGGTTCATTCCTGTAAAGACCCATCATCCTCTGGTTGGCCAGGTGGTCAGGTTCATTCCTCTAAAGACCCGTCATCCTCTGGTTGGTCAGGTGGTCAGGATCATTCCTCTAAAGACCTGCCATCCTCTGGTTGGTCAGGTTAATTCCTGTAAAGACCCATCATCCTCTGGTTGGCCAGGTGGTCAGGTTCATTCCTCTAAAGACCCGTCATCCTCTGGTTTGTCAGGTGGTCAGGATCATTCCTCTAAAGACCCGCCATCCTCTGGTTGGTCAGGTGGTCAGGTTTGTTCCTCTAAAGACCCGTCATCCTCTGGTTGGTCAGGTTCATTCCTCTAAAGACCCATCATCCTCTGGTTGGTTAGGTTCATTCCTCGAAAGACCCATCGTCCTCTGGTTGGTCAGGTTCATTCCTCTAAAGACCCTTCATCCTCTGGTTGGTCAAGTTCATTACTCTAAAGACCCATCATCCTCTGGTTGGTCAGGTTCATTCCTCTAAAGACCCGTCATCCTCTGGTTGGTCATGTTCTCTCCACTAAAGACCTGTCATCCTCTGGTTGGTCAGGTTCATTCCTCTAAAGACCCGTCGTCCTCTGGTTGGTCAGGTTCATTCCTCTAAAGACCCGTCATCCTCTGGTTGGTCAGGTGGTCATGTTCATTCCTCTAACGACCTGCCATCCTCTGGTTGGTCAGGTTAATTCCTCTAAAGACCTGCCATCCTCTGGTTGGTCAGGTTCATTCCTCTAAAGACCCGTCATCCTCTGGTTGGTCAGGTTCATTCCTCTAAAGACCCGTCATCCTCTGATTGGTCAGGTTCATTCCTCTAAAGACCCGTCGTCCTCTGGTTGGTCAGGTTCGCTCCACTAAAGACCTGTCATCCTCTGGTTGGTCAGGTGGTCAGGTTCATTCCTGTAAAGACCCATCATCCTCTGGTTGGCCAGGTGGTCAGGTTCATTCCTCTAAAGACCCGTCATCCTCTGGTTGGTCAGGTGGTCAGGATCATTCCTCTAAAGACCTGCCATCCTCTGGTTGGTCAGGTTAATTCCTGTAAAGACCCATCATCCTCTGGTTGGCCAGGTGGTCAGGTTCATTCCTCTAAAGACCCGTCATCCTCTGGTTGGTCAGGTGGTCAGGATCATTCCTCTAAAACCCGCCATCCTCTGGTTGGTCAGGTGGTCAGGTTTGTTCCTCTAAAGACCCGTCATCCTCTGGTTGGTCAGGTTCATTCCTCTAAAGACCCATCATCCTCTGGTTGGTTAGGTTCATTCCTCGAAAGACCCATCGTCCTCTGGTTGGTCAGGTTCATTCCTCTAAAGACCCTTCATCCTCTGGTTGGTCAAGTTCATTACTCTAAAGACCCATCATCCTCTGGTTGGTCAGGTTCATTCCTCTAAAGACCCGTCATCCTCTGGTTGGTCATGTTCTCTCCACTAAAGACCTGTCATCCTCTGGTTGGTCAGGTTCATTCCTCTAAAGACCCGTCGTCCTCTGGTTGGTCAGGTTCATTCCTCTAAAGACCCGTCATCCTCTGGTTGGTCAGGTGGTCATGTTCATTCCTCTAACGACCTGCCATCCTCTGGTTGGTCAGGTTAATTCCTCTAAAGACCTGCCATCCTCTGGTTGGTCAGGTTCATTCCTCTAAAGACCCATCATCCTCTGGTTGGCCAGGTGGTCAGGTTCATTCCTCTAAAGACCCGTCATCCTCTGGTTGGTCAGGTGGTCAGGATCATTCCTCTAAAGACCCGCCATCCTCTGGTTGCTCAGGTGGTCAGGTTTGTTCCTCTAAAGACCCGTCATCCTCTGGTTGGTCAGGTTCATTCCTCTAAAGACCCATCATCCTCTGGTTGGTCAGGTTCATTGCTCTAAAGACCCATCGTCCTCTGGTTGGTCAGGTTCATTCCTCTAAAGACCCGTCATCCTCTGGTTGGTCAGGTTCATTCCTCTAAAGACCCGTCATCCTCTGGTTGGTCAGGTTCATTCCTCTAAAGACCCGTCATCCTCTGGTTGGTCAGGTTCATTCCTCTAAAGACCCGTCATCCTCTGGTTGGTCAGGTTCATTCCTCTAAAGACCCGTCATCCTCTGGTTGGTCAGGTTCATTCCTCTAAAGACCCATCGTCCTCTCGTTGGTCAGGTTCGTTCCTCTAAAGACCCGTCATCCTCTGGTTGGTCAGGTTCATTCCTCTAAAGACCCATCGTCCTCTGGTTGGTCAGGTTCATTCCTCTAAAGACCCGTCGTCCTCTGGTTGGTCAGGTTCATTCCTTTAAAGACCAGTCATCCTTTGATTGGTCAGGTTCATTCCTCTAAAGACCCATCGTCCTCTGGTTGGTCAGGTTCATTCCTCTAAAGACCCGTCAACCTCTGGTTGGTCAGGTGGTCAGGTTCATTCCTCTAAAGACCCGTCATCCTCTGGTTGGTCAGGTTCACTCCTGTAAAGACCCGTCATCCTCTGGTTTGTCAGATTCATTCCTCTAAAGACCCGTCATCCTCTGGTTGATCAGGTTCATTCCTCTAAAGAACCGTCATCCTCTGGTTGGTCAGGTTCATTCCTCTAAAGACCCGTCATCCTCTGGCTGGTCAGGTTCATTCCTCTAAAGACCCGTCATCCTCTGGTTGGTCAGGCTCGTTCCTCTAAAGACCCGTCATCCTCTTGTTGTTCAGGTTCATTCCTCTATAGACCCGTCATCCTCTGGTTGGTCAGGTTCGTTCCTCTAAAGACCTGTCATCCTCTGGTTGGTCAGGTTCGTTCCTCTAAAGACCCGTCATCCTCTGGTTGGTCAGGTTCATTCCTCTAAAGACCCGTCATCCTCTGGTTGGTCAGGTGATCAGGTTCATTCCTCTAAAGACCCGTCATCCTCTGGTTGGTCAGGTTCGTTCCTCTAAAGACCTGCCATCCTCTGGTTGGTCAGGTTCATTCCTGTAAAGACCCATCATCCTCTGGTTGGCCAGGTGGTCAGGTTCATTCCTCTAAAGACCCGTCATCCTCTGGTTGGTCAGGTGGTCAGGATCATTCCTCTAAAGACCCGCCATCCTCTGGTTGCTCAGGTGGTCAGGTTTGTTCCTCTAAAGACCCGTCATCCTCTGGTTGGTCAGGTTCATTCCTCTAAAGACCCGTCATCCTCTGGTTGGTCAAGTTCGTTCCTCTAAAGACCTGTCATCCTCTGGTTGGTCAGGTTCATTCCTCTAAAGACCCGTCGTCCTCTGGTTGGTCAGGTTCATTCCTCTAAAGACCCGTCATCCTCTGGTTGGTCAGGTGGTCATGTTCATTCCTCTAAAGACCCGCCATCCTCTGGTTGCTCAGGTGGTCAGGTTTGTTCCTCTAAAGACCCGTCATCCTCTGGTTGGTCAGGTTCATTCCTCTAAAGACCCATCATCCTCTGGTTGGTCAGGTTCATTGCTCTAAAGACCCATCGTCCTCTGGTTGGTCAGGTTCATTCCTCTAAAGACCCGTCATCCTCTGGTTGGTCAGGTTCGTTCCTCTAAAGACCCGTCATCCTCTTGTTGGTCAGGTTCATTCCTCTAAAGACCCGTCATCCTCTGGTTGGTCAGGTTCGTTCCTCTAAAGACCTGTCATCCTCTGGTTGGTCAGGTTCGTTCCTCTAAAGACCCGTCATCCTCTGGTTGGTCAGGTTCATTCCTCTAAAGACCCGTCATCCTCTGTTTGGTCAGGTGGTCAAGTTCATTCCTCTAAAGACCCGTCATCCTCTGGTTGGTCAGGTGGTCAGGATCATTCCTCTAAAGACCCGCCATCCTCTGGTTGCTCAGGTGGTCAGGTTTGTTCCTCTAAAGACCCGTCATCCTCTGGTTGGTCAGGTTCATTCCTCTAAAGACCCATCATCCTTTGGTTGGTCAGGTTCATTCCTCTAAAGACCCATCGTCCTCTGGTTGGTCAGGTTCATTCCTCTAAAGACCCGTCATCCTCTGGTTGGTCAGGTTCATTACTCTAAAGAACTGTCATCCTCTGGTTGGTCAGGTTCATTCCTCTAAAGACCCGTCATCCTCTGGTTGGTCAGGTTAATTCCTCTAAAGACCCTTCGTCCTCTGGTTGGTCAGGTTCACTCCACTAAAGACCTGTCATCCTCTGGTTGGTCAGGTTCATTCCTCTAAAGACCAGTCATCCTCTTGTTGGTCAGGTTCATTCCTCTAAAGACCCGTCATCCTCTGGTTGGTCAGGTTCATTCCTCTAAAGACCCGTCATCCTCTGGTTGGTCAGGTTCATTACTCTAAAGAACTGTCATCCTCTGGTTGGTCAGGTTCATTCCTCTAAAGACCCGTCATCCTCTGGTTGGTCAGGTTCATTCCTCTAAAGACCCTTCGTCCTCTGGTTGGTCAGGTTCACTCCACTAAAGACCTGTCATCCTCTGGTTGGTCAGGTTCATTCCTCTAAAGACCAGTCATCCTCTGGTTGGTCAGGTTCGTTCCTCTAAAGACCCGTCATCCTCTGGTTGGTCAGGTTCGTTCCTCTAAAGACCTGTCATCCTCTGGTTGGTCAGGTTCATTCCTCTAAAGACCCGTCGTCCTCTGGTTGGTCAGGTTCATTCCTCTAAAGACCCGTCATCCTCTGGTTGGTAGGTGGTCAGGTTCATTCCTCTAAAGACCTGCCATCCTCTGGTTGGTCAGGTTAATTCCTGTAAAGACCCATCATCCTCTGGTTGGTCAGGTTCATTCCTCTAAAGACCCGTCATCCTCTGGTTGGTAGGTGGTCAGGTTCATTCCTCTAATGACCTGCCATCCTCTGGTTGGTCAGGTTAATTCCTGTAAACTCCTATCATCCTCTGGTTGGCCAGGTGGTCAGGTTCATTCCTCTAAAGACCCGTCATCCTCTGGTTGGTCAGGTGGTCAGGATCATTCCTCTAAAGAAACCGCCATCCTCTGGTTGGTCAGGTGGTCAGGTTTGTTCCTCTAAAGACCCGTCATCCTCTGGTTGGTCAGGTTCATTCCTCTAAAGACCCGTCATCCTCTGGTTGATCAGGTTCATTCCTCTAAAGAACCGTCATCCTCTGGTTGGTCAGATTCATTCCTCTAAAGACCCGTCATCCTCTGGTTGGTCAGGTTCATTCCTCTAAAGACCCGTCATCCTCTGGTTGGTCAGGTTCGTTCCTCTAAAGACCCGTCATCCTCTTGTTGGTCAGGTTCATTCCTCTAAAGACCCGTCATCCTCTGGTTGGTCAGGTTCGTTCCTCTAAAGACCTGTCATCCTCTGGTTGGTCAGGTTCGTTCCTCTAAAGACCCGTCATCCTCTGGTTGGTCAGGTTCATTCCTCTAAAGACCCGTCATCCTCTGTTTGGTCAGGTGGTCATGTTCATTCCTCTAAAGACCTGCCATCCTCTGGTTGGTCAGGTTAATTCCTCTAAAGACCTGCCATCCTCTGGTTGGTCAGGTTCATTCCTCTAAAGACCCATCATCCTCTGGTTGGCCAGGTGGTCAGGTTCATTCCTCTGTAGACCTGTCATCCTCTGGTTGGTCAGGTGGTCAGGATCATTCCTCTAAAGACCCGCCATCCTCTGGTTGCTCAGGTGGTCAGGTTTGTTCCTCTAAAGACCCGTCATCCTCTTGTTGGTCAAGTTCATTACTCTAAAGACCCATCATCCTCTGGTTGGTCAGGTTCATTCCTCTAAAGACCCGTCGTCCTCTGGTTGGTCAGGTTCGCTCCACTAAAGACCTGTCATCCTCTGGTTGGTCAGGTTCATTCCTCTAAAGACCCGTCATCCTCTGGTTGGTCAGGTTCATTCCTCTAAAGACCCGTCATCCTCTTGTTGGTCAGGTTCATTCCTCTAAAGACCCGTCATCCTCTGGTTGGTCAGGTTCGTTCCTCTAAAGACCTGTCATCCTCTGGTTGGTCAGGTTCATTCCTCTAAAGACCCGTCATCCTCTGGTTGGTCAGGTTCATTCCTCTAAAGACCCGTCATCCTCTGATTGGTCAGGTTCATTCCTCTAAAGACCCGTCGTCCTCTGGTTGGTCAGGTTCGCTCCACTAAAGACCTGTCATCCTCTGGTTGGTCAGGTGGTCAGGTTCATTCCTGTAAAGACCCATCATCCTCTGGTTGGCCAGGTGGTCAGGTTCATTCCTCTAAAGACCCGTCATCCTCTGGTTGGTCAGGTGGTCAGGATCATTCCTCTAAAGACCTGCCATCCTCTGGTTGGTCAGGTTAATTCCTGTAAAGACCCATCATCCTCTGGTTGGCCAGGTGGTCAGGTTCATTCCTCTAAAGACCCGTCATCCTCTGGTTGGTCAGGTGGTCAGGATCATTCCTCTAAAGACCCGCCATCCTCTGGTTGCTCAGGTGGTCAGGTTTGTTCCTCTAAAGACCCGTCATCCTCTGGTTGGTCAGGTTCATTCCTCTAAAGACCCGTCATCCTCTGGTTGGTCAAGTTCGTTCCTCTAAAGACCTGTCATCCTCTGGTTGGTCAGGTTCATTCCTCTAAAGACCCGTCGTCCTCTGGTTGGTCAGGTTCATTCCTCTAAAGACCCGTCATCCTCTGGTTGGTCAGGTGGTCATGTTCATTCCTCTAAAGACCCGCCATCCTCTGGTTGCTCAGGTGGTCAGGTTTGTTCCTCTAAAGACCCGTCATCCTCTGGTTGGTCAGGTTCATTCCTCTAAAGACCCATCATCCTCTGGTTGGTCAGGTTCATTGCTCTAAAGACCCATCGTCCTCTGGTTGGTCAGGTTCATTCCTCTAAAGACCCGTCATCCTCTGGTTGGTCAGGTTCGTTCCTCTAAAGACCCGTCATCCTCTTGTTGGTCAGGTTCATTCCTCTAAAGACCCGTCATCCTCTGGTTGGTCAGGTTCGTTCCTCTAAAGACCTGTCATCCTCTGGTTGGTCAGGTTCGTTCCTCTAAAGACCCGTCATCCTCTGGTTGGTCAGGTTCATTCCTCTAAAGACCCGTCATCCTCTGTTTGGTCAGGTGGTCAAGTTCATTCCTCTAAAGACCCGTCATCCTCTGGTTGGTCAGGTTCGTTCCTCTAAAGAACCATCATCCTCTGGTTGGTCAGGTTCACTCCTGTAAAGACCCGTCGTCCTCTGGTTGGTCAGGTTCGCTCCACTAAAGACCTGTCATCCTCTGGTTGGTCAGGTTCATTCCTCTAAAGACCCGTCGTCCTCTGGTTGGTCAGGTTCATTCCTCTAAAGACCCGTCGTCCTCTGGTTGGTCAGGTGGTCAGGTTCATTCCTCTAAAGACCCGTCATCCTCTGGTTGGTCAGGTTCATTCCTCTAAAGACCCGTCATCCTCTGGTTGGTCAGGTTCATTCCTCTAAAGACCCGTTATCCTCTGGTTGGTCAGGTGGTCAGGTTCATTCCTCTAAAGACCCATCATCCTCTGGTTGGTCAGGTGGTCAGGTTCATTCCTCTAAAGACCCGTCATCCTCTGGTTGGTCAGGTTCATTCCTCTAAAGACCCGTCGTCCTCTGGTTGGTCAGGTTCATTCCTCTAAAGACCCGTCGTCCTCTGGTTGGTCAGGTGGTCAGGTTCATTCCTCTAAAGACCCGTCATCCTCTGGTTGGTCAGGTTCATTCCTCTAAAGACCCGTCATCCTCTGGTTGGTCAGGTTCATTCCTCTAAAGACCTGTCATCCTCTGGTTGGTCAGGTTCATTCCTCTAAAGACCCGTCGTCCTCTGGTTGGTCAGGTTCATTCCTCTAAAGACCCATCATCCTCTGGTTGGTCAGGTTAATTCCTGTAAACTCCCATCATCCTCTGGTTGGCCAGGTGGTCAGGTTCATTCCTCTAAAGACCCGTCATCCTCTGGTTGGTCAGGTGGTCATGTTCATTCCTCTAAAGACCTGCCATCCTCTGGTTGGTCAGGTTCATTCCTCTAAAGACCCATCATCCTCTGGTTGGCCAGGTGGTCAGGTTCATTCCTCTAAAGACCCGTCATCCTCTGGTTGGTCAGGTGGTCAGGATCATTCCTCTAAAGACCCGCCATCCTCTGGTTGCTCAGGTGGTCAGGTTTGTTCCTCTAAAGACCCGTCATCCTCTGGTTGGTCAGGTTCATTCCTCTAAAGACCCATCATCCTTTGGTTGGTCAGGTTCATTCCTCTAAAGACCCATCGTCCTCTGGTTGGTCAGGTTCATTCCTCTAAAGACCCGTCATCCTCTGGTTGGTCAGGTTCATTACTCTAAAGAACTGTCATCCTCTGGTTGGTCAGGTTCATTCCTCTAAAGACCCGTCATCCTCTGGTTGGTCAGGTTAATTCCTCTAAAGACCCTTCGTCCTCTGGTTGGTCAGGTTCACTCCACTAAAGACCTGTCATCCTCTGGTTGGTCAGGTTCATTCCTCTAAAGACCAGTCATCCTCTTGTTGGTCAGGTTCATTCCTCTAAAGACCCGTCATCCTCTGGTTGGTCAGGTTCATTCCTCTAAAGACCCGTCATCCTCTGGTTGGTCAGGTTCATTACTCTAAAGAACTGTCATCCTCTGGTTGGTCAGGTTCATTCCTCTAAAGACCCGTCATCCTCTGGTTGGTCAGGTTCATTCCTCTAAAGACCCTTCGTCCTCTGGTTGGTCAGGTTCACTCCACTAAAGACCTGTCATCCTCTGGTTGGTCAGGTTCATTCCTCTAAAGACCAGTCATCCTCTGGTTGGTCAGGTTCGTTCCTCTAAAGACCCGTCATCCTCTGGTTGGTCAGGTTCGTTCCTCTAAAGACCTGTCATCCTCTGGTTGGTCAGGTTCATTCCTCTAAAGACCCGTCGTCCTCTGGTTAGTCAGGTTCATTCCTCTAAAGACCCGTCATCCTCTGGTTGGTAGGTGGTCAGGTTCATTCCTCTAAAGACCTGCCATCCTCTGGTTGGTCAGGTTAATTCCTGTAAAGACCCATCATCCTCTGGTTGGTCAGGTTCATTCCTCTAAAGACCCGTCATCCTCTGGTTGGTAGGTGGTCAGGTTCATTCCTCTAATGACCTGCCATCCTCTGGTTGGTCAGGTTAATTCCTGTAAACTCCTATCATCCTCTGGTTGGCCAGGTGGTCAGGTTCATTCCTCTAAAGACCCGTCATCCTCTGGTTGGTCAGGTGGTCAGGATCATTCCTCTAAAGAAACCGCCATCCTCTGGTTGGTCAGGTGGTCAGGTTTGTTCCTCTAAAGACCCGTCATCCTCTGGTTGGTCAGGTTCATTCCTCTAAAGACCCGTCATCCTCTGGTTGATCAGGTTCATTCCTCTAAAGAACCGTCATCCTCTGGTTGGTCAGATTCATTCCTCTAAAGACCCGTCATCCTCTGGTTGGTCAGGTTCATTCCTCTAAAGACCCGTCATCCTCTGGTTGGTCAGGTTCGTTCCTCTAAAGACCCGTCATCCTCTTGTTGGTCAGGTTCATTCCTCTAAAGACCCGTCATCCTCTGGTTGGTCAGGTTCGTTCCTCTAAAGACCTGTCATCCTCTGGTTGGTCAGGTTCGTTCCTCTAAAGACCCGTCATCCTCTGGTTGGTCAGGTTCATTCCTCTAAAGACCCGTCATCCTCTGTTTGGTCAGGTGGTCATGTTCATTCCTCTAAAGACCTGCCATCCTCTGGTTGGTCAGGTTAATTCCTCTAAAGACCTGCCATCCTCTGGTTGGTCAGGTTCATTCCTCTAAAGACCCATCATCCTCTGGTTGGCCAGGTGGTCAGGTTCATTCCTCTGTAGACCTGTCATCCTCTGGTTGGTCAGGTGGTCAGGATCATTCCTCTAAAGACCCGCCATCCTCTGGTTGCTCAGGTGGTCAGGTTTGTTCCTCTAAAGACCCGTCATCCTCTTGTTGGTCAAGTTCATTACTCTAAAGACCCATCATCCTCTGGTTGGTCAGGTTCATTCCTCTAAAGACCCGTCGTCCTCTGGTTGGTCAGGTTCGCTCCACTAAAGACCTGTCATCCTCTGGTTGGTCAGGTTCATTCCTCTAAAGACCCGTCATCCTCTGGTTGGTCAGGTTCATTCCTCTAAAGACCCGTCATCCTCTTGTTGGTCAGGTTCATTCCTCTAAAGACCCGTCATCCTCTGGTTGGTCAGGTTCGTTCCTCTAAAGACCTGTCATCCTCTGGTTGGTCAGGTTCATTCCTCTAAAGACCCGTCATCCTCTGGTTGGTCAGGTTCATTCCTCTAAAGACCCGTCATCCTCTGATTGGTCAGGTTCATTCCTCTAAAGACCCGTCGTCCTCTGGTTGGTCAGGTTCGCTCCACTAAAGACCTGTCATCCTCTGGTTGGTCAGGTGGTCAGGTTCATTCCTGTAAAGACCCATCATCCTCTGGTTGGCCAGGTGGTCAGGTTCATTCCTCTAAAGACCCGTCATCCTCTGGTTGGTCAGGTGGTCAGGATCATTCCTCTAAAGACCTGCCATCCTCTGGTTGGTCAGGTTAATTCCTGTAAAGACCCATCATCCTCTGGTTGGCCAGGTGGTCAGGTTCATTCCTCTAAAGACCCGTCATCCTCTGGTTGGTCAGGTGGTCAGGATCATTCCTCTAAAGACCCGCCATCCTCTGGTTGGTCAGGTGGTCAGGTTTGTTCCTCTAAAGACCCGTCATCCTCTGGTTGGTCAGGTTCATTCCTCTAAAGACCCATCATCCTCTGGTTGGTTAGGTTCATTCCTCGAAAGACCCATCGTCCTCTGGTTGGTCAGGTTCATTCCTCTAAAGACCCTTCATCCTCTGGTTGGTCAAGTTCATTACTCTAAAGACCCATCATCCTCTGGTTGGTCAGGTTCATTCCTCTAAAGACCCGTCATCCTCTGGTTGGTCATGTTCTCTCCACTAAAGACCTGTCATCCTCTGGTTGGTCAGGTTCATCCCTCTAAAGACCCGTCGTCCTCTGGTTGGTCAGGTTCATTCCTCTAAAGACCCGTCATCCTCTGGTTGGTCAGGTGGTCATGTTCATTCCTCTAACGACCTGCCATCCTCTGGTTGGTCAGGTTAATTCCTCTAAAGACCTGCCATCCTCTGGTTGGTCAGGTTCATTCCTCTAAAGACCCATCATCCTCTGGTTGGCCAGGTGGTCAGGTTCATTCCTCTAAAGACCCGTCATCCTCTGGTTGGTCAGGTGGTCAGGATCATTCCTCTAAAGACCCGCCATCCTCTGGTTGCTCAGGTGGTCAGGTTTGTTCCTCTAAAGACCCGTCATCCTCTGGTTGGTCAGGTTCATTCCTCTAAAGACCCATCATCCTCTGGTTGGTCAGGTTCATTGCTCTAAAGACCCATCGTCCTCTGGTTGGTCAGGTTCATTCCTCTAAAGACCCGTCATCCTCTGGTTGGTCAGGTTCATTCCTCTAAAGACCCGTCATCCTCTGGTTGGTCAGGTTCATTCCTCTAAAGACCCGTCGTCCTCTGGTTGGTCAGGTTCACTCCACTAAAGACCCGTCATCCTCTGGTTGGTCAGGTTCATTCCTCTAAAGACCCGTCATCCTCTGGTTGGTCAGGTTCATTCCTCTAAAGACCCATCGTCCTCTCGTTGGTCAGGTTCGTTCCTCTAAAGACCCGTCATCCTCTGGTTGGTCAGGTTCATTCCTCTAAAGACCCATCGTCCTCTGGTTGGTCAGGTTCATTCCTCTATAGACCCGTCGTCCTCTGGTTGGTCAGGTTCATTCCTTTAAAGACCAGTCATCCTTTGATTGGTCAGGTTCATTCCTCTAAAGACCCATCGTCCTCTGGTTGGTCAGGTTCATTCCTCTAAAGACCCGTCAACCTCTGGTTGGTCAGGTGGTCAGGTTCATTCCTCTAAAGACCCGTCATCCTCTGGTTGGTCAGGTTCGTTCCTCTAAAGAACCATCATCCTCTGGTTGGTCAGGTTCACTCCTGTAAAGACCCGTCATCCTCTGGTTTGTCAGATTCATTCCTCTAAAGACCCGTCATCCTCTGGTTGATCAGGTTCATTCCTCTAAAGAACCGTCATCCTCTGGTTGGTCAGGTTCATTCCTCTAAAGACCCGTCATCCTCTGGTTGGTCAGGTTCATTCCTCTAAAGACCCGTCATCCTCTGGTTGGTCAGGCTCGTTCCTCTAAAGACCCGTCATCCTCTTGTTGTTCAGGTTCATTCCTCTATAGACCCGTCATCCTCTGGTTGGTCAGGTTCGTTCCTCTAAAGACCTGTCATCCTCTGGTTGGTCAGGTTCGTTCCTCTAAAGACCCGTCATCCTCTGGTTGGTCAGGTTCATTCCTCTAAAGACCCGTCATCCTCTGGTTGGTCAGGTGATCAGGTTCATTCCTCTAAAGACCCGTCATCCTCTGGTTGGTCAGGTTCGTTCCTCTAAAGACCTGCCATCCTCTGGTTGGTCAGGTTCATTCCTGTAAAGACCCATCATCCTCTGGTTGGCCAGGTGGTCAGGTTCATTCCTCTAAAGACCCGTCATCCTCTGGTTGGTCAGGTGGTCAGGATCATTCCTCTAAAGACCCGCCATCCTCTGGTTGGTCAGGTGGTCAGGTTTGTTCCTCTAAAGACCCGTCATCCTCTGGTTGGTCAGGTTCATTCCTCTAAAGACCCGTCATCCTCTGGTTGGTCAAGTTCGTTCCTCTAAAGACCTGTCATCCTCTGGTTGGTCAGGTTCATTCCTCTAAAGACCCGTCGTCCTCTGGTTGGTCAGGTTCATTCCTCTAAAGACCCGTCATCCTCTGGTTGGTCAGGTGGTCATGTTCATTCCTCTAAAGACCCGCCATCCTCTGGTTGCTCAGGTGGTCAGGTTTGTTCCTCTAAAGACCCGTCATCCTCTGGTTGGTCAGGTTCATTCCTCTAAAGACCCATCATCCTCTGGTTGGTCAGGTTCATTGCTCTAAAGACCCATCGTCCTCTGGTTGGTCAGGTTCATTCCTCTAAAGACCCGTCATCCTCTGGTTGGTCAGGTTCATTCCTCTAAAGACCCGTCATCCTCTGGTTGGTCAGGTTCATTCCTCTAAAGACCCATCGTCCTCTGGTTGGTCAGGTTCACTCCACTAAAGACCTGTCATCCTCTGGTTGGTCAGGTTCATTCCTCTAAAGACCCGTCATCCTCTGGTTGGTCAGGTTCATTCCTCTAAAGACCCATCGTCCTCTCGTTGGTCAGGTTCGTTCCTCTAAAGACCCGTCATCCTCTGGTTGGTCAGGTTCATTCCTCTAAAGACCCATCGTCCTCTGGTTGGTCAGGTTCATTCCTCTAAAGACCCGTCGTCCTCTGGTTGGTCAGGTTCATTCCTTTAAAGACCAGTCATCCTTTGGTTGGTCAGGTTCATTCCTCTAAAGACCCATCGTCCTCTGGTTGGTCAGGTTCATTCCTCTAAAGACCCGTCAACCTCTGGTTGGTCAGGTGGTCAAGTTCATTCCTCTAAAGACCCGTCATCCTCTGGTTGGTCAGGTTCGTTCCTCTAAAGAACCATCATCCTCTGGTTGGTCAGGTTCACTCCTGTAAAGACCCGTCATCCTCTGGTTTGTCAGATTCATTCCTCTAAAGACCCGTCATCCTCTGGTTGGTCAGGTTCATTCCTCTAAAGACCCGTCATCCTCTGGTTGGTCAGGTTCATTCCTCTAAAGACCCGTCATCCTCTGGTTGGTCAGGTTCGTTCCTCTAAAGACCAGTCATCCTCTTGTTGGTCAGGTTCATTCCTCTATAGACCCGTCATCCTCTGGTTGGTCAGGTTCGTTCCTCTAAAGACCTGTCATCCTCTGGTTGGTCAGGTTCGTTCCTCTAAAGACCCGTCATCCTCTGGTTGGTCAGGTTCATTCCTTTAAAGACCCGTCATCCTCTGGTTGGTCAGGTGATCAGGTTCATTCCTCTAAAGACCCGTCATCCTCTGGTTGGTCAGGTTCGTTCCTCTAAAGACCTGCCATCCTCTGGTTGGTCAGGTTCATTCCTGTAAAGACCCATCATCCTCTGGTTGGCCAGGTGGTCAGGTTCATTCCTCTAAATACCCGTCATCCTCTGGTTGGTCAGGTGGTCAGGATCATTCCTCTAAAGACCCGCCATCCTCTGGTTGGTCAGGTGGTCAGGTTTGTTCCTCTAAAGACCCGTCATCCTCTGGTTGGTCAGGTTCATTCCTCTAAAGACCCGTCATCCTCTGGTTGGTCAGGTTCATTCCTCTAAAGACCCATCGTCCTCTCGTTGGTCAGGTTTGTTCCTCTAAAGACCCGTCATCCTCTGGTTGGTCAGGTTCATTCCTCTAAAGACCCATCATCCTCTGGTTGGTCAGGTTCATTGCTCTAAAGACCCATCGTCCTCTGGTTGGTCAGGTTCATTCCTCTAAAGACCCATCATCCTCTGGTTGGTCAGGTTCATTCCTCTAAAGACCCATCATCCTCTGGTTGGTCAGGTTCATTGCTCTAAAGACCCATCGTCCTCTGGTTGGTCAGGTTCATTCCTCTAAAGACCCGTCATCCTCTGGTTGGTCAGGTTCATTCTTCTAAAGACCCGTCATCCTCTGGTTGGTCAGGTTCATTCCTCTAAAGACCCGTCGTCCTCTGGTTGGTCAGGTTCACTCCACTAAAGACCTGTCATCCTCTGGTTGGTCAGGTTCATTCCTCTAAAGACCCATCATCCTCTGGTTGGTCAGGTTCATTCCTCTAAAGACCCATCGTCCTCTCGTTGGTCAGGTTCGTTCCTCTAAAGACCCGTTATCCTCTGGTTGGTCAGGTTCATTCCTCTAAAGACCCTTCGTCCTCTGGTTGGTCAGGTTCATTCCTCTAAAGACCTGTCGTCCTCTGGTTGGTCAGGCTCATTCCTTTAAAGACCAGTCATCCTTTGGTTGGTCAGGTTCATTCCTCTAAAGACCCATCGTCCTCTGGTTGGTCAGGTTCATTCCTCTAAAGACCCGTCAACCTCTGGTTGGTCAGGTGGTCAGGTTCATTCCTCTAAAGACCCGTCATCCTCTGGTTGGTCAGGTTCGTTCCTCTAAAGAACCATCATCCTCTGGTTGGTCAGGTTCACTCCTGTAAAGACCCGTCATCCTCTGGTTTGTCAGATTCATTCCTCTAAAGACCCGTCATCCTCTTGTTGGTCAGGTTCATTCCTCTAAAGACCCGTCATCCTTTGGTTGGTCAGGTTCATTCCTCTAAAGACCCGTCATCCTCTGGTTGGTCAGGTTCGTTCCTCTAAAGACCCGTCATCCTCTTGTTGGTCAGGTTCATTCCTCTATAGACCCGTCATCCTCTGGTTGGTCAGGTTCGTACCTCTAAAGACCTGTCATCCTCTGGTTGGTCAGGTTCGTTCCTCTAAAGACCCGTCATCCTCTGGTTGGTCAGGTTCATTCCTCTAAAGACCCGTCATCCTCTGGTTGGTCAGGTGATCAGGTTCATTCCTCTAAAGACCCGTCATCCTCTGGTTGGTCAGGTTCGTTCCTCTAAAGACCTGCCATCCTCTGGTTGGTCAGGTTCATTCCTGTAAAGACCCATCATCCTCTGGTTGGCCAGGTGGTCAGGTTCATTCCTCTAAAGACCCGTCATCCTCTGGTTGGTCAGGTGGTCAGGATCATTCCTCTAAAGACCCGCCATCCTCTGGTTGGTCAGGTGGTCAGGTTTGTTCCTCTAAAGACCCGTCATCCTCTGGTTGGTCAGGTTCATTCCTCTAAAGACCCGTCATCCTCTGGTTGGTCAAGTTCGTTCCTCTAAAGACCTGTCATCCTCTGGTTGGTCAGGTTCATTCCTCTAAAGACCCGTCGTCCTCTGGTTGGTCAGGTTCATTCCTCTAAAGACCCGTCATCCTCTGGTTGGTCAGGTGGTCATGTTCATTCCTCTAAAGACCTGCCATCCTCTGGTTGGTCAGGTTAATTCCTCTAAAGACCTGCCATCCTCTGGTTGGTTAGGTTCATTCCTCTAAAGACCCATCATCCTCTGGTTGGCCAGGTGGTCAGGTTCATTCCTCTAAAGACCCGTCATCCTCTGGTTGGCCAGGTGGTCAGGATCATTCCTCTAAAGACCCGCCATCCTCTGGTTGCTCAGGTGGTCAGGTTTGTTCCTCTAAAGACCCGTCATCCTCTGGTTGGTCAGGTTCATTCCTCTAAAGACCCATCATCCTCTGGTTGGTCAGGTTCATTGCTCTAAAGACCCATCGTCCTCTGGTTGGTCAGGTTCATTCCTCTAAAGAACCGTCATCCTCTGGTTGGTCAGGTTCATTACTCTAAAGACCCGTCATCCTCTTGTTGGTCAGGTTCATTCCTCTAAAGACCCGTCATCCTCTGGTTGGTCAGGTTCGTTCCTCTAAAGACCCGTCATCCTCTTGTTGGTCAGGTTCATTCCTCTAAAGACCCGTCATCCTCTGGTTGGTCAGGTTCGTTCCTCTCAAGACCTGTCATCCTCTGGTTGGTCAGGTTCATTCCTCTAAAGACCCGTCGTCCTCTGGTTGGTCAGGTTCATTCCTCTAAAGACCTGTCATACTCTGGTTGGTCAGGTGGTCATGTTCATTCCTCTAAAGACCTGCCATCCTCTGGTTGGTCAGGTTAATTCCTCTAAAGACGTGCCATCCTCTGGTTGGTCAGGTTCATTCCTCTAAAGACCCGTCATCCTCTGGTTGGCCAGGTGGTCAGGTTCATTCCTCTAAAGACCCGTCATCCTCTGGTTGGTCAGGTGGTCAGGATCATTCCTCTAAAGACCCGCCATCCTCTGGTTGCTCAGGTGGTCAGGTTTGTTCCTCTAAAGACCCGTCATCCTCTGGTTGGTCAGGTTCATTCCTCTAAAGACCCATCATCCTCTGGTTGGTCAGGTTCATTGCTCTAAAGACCCATCGTCCTCTGGTTGGTCAGGTTCATTCCTCTAAAGACCCGTCATCCTCTGGTTGGTCAGGTTCATTACTCTAAAGACCTGTCATCCTCTTGTTGGTCAGGTTCATTCCTCTAAAGACCCGTCATCCTCTGGTTGGTCAGGTTCATTACTCTAAAGACCTGTCATCCTCTGGTTGGTCAGGTTCATTCCTCTAAAGACCCGTCATCCTCTGGTTGGTCAGGTTCATTCCTCTAAAGACCCGTCGTCCTCTGGTTGGTCAGGTTCACTCCACTAAAGACCTGTCATCCTCTGGTTGGTCAGGTTCATTCCTCTAAAGACCCGTCATCCTCTGGTTGGTCAGGTTCATTCCTCTAAAGACCCATCGTCCTCTGGTTGGTCAGGTTCGTTCCTCTAAAGACCCGTCATCCTCTGGTTGGTCAGGTTCATTCCTCTAAAGACCCATCGTCCTCTGGTTGGTCAGGTTCATTCCTCTAAAGACCCGTCGTCCTCTGGTTGGTCAGGTTCATTCCTTTAAAGACCAGTCATCCTTTGGTTGGTCAGGTTCATTCCTCTAAAGACCCGTCAACCTCTGGTTGGTCAGGTGGTCAGGTTCATTCCTCTAAAGACCCGTCATCCTCTGGTTGGTCAGGTTCGTTCCTCTAAAGAACAATCATCCTCTGGTTGGTCAGGTTCACTCCTGTAAAGACCCGTCATCCTCTGGTTTGTCAGATTCATTCCTCTAAAGACCCGTCATCCTCTGGTTGATCAGGTTCATTCCTCTAAAGAACCGTCATCCTCTGGTTGGTCAGGTTCATTCCTCTAAAGACCCGTCATCCTCTGGTTGGTCAGGTTCATTCCTCTAAAGACCCGTCATCCTCTGGTTGGTCAGGTTCGTTCCTCTAAAGACCCGTCATCCTCTTGTTGGTCAGGTTCATTCCTACAAAGACCCGTCATCCTCTGGTTGGTCAGGTTCGTTCCTCTAAAGACCTGTCATCCTCTTGTTGGTCAGGTTAGTTCCTCTAAAGACCCGTCATCCTCTGGTTGGTCAAGTTCATTCCTCTAAAGACCCGTCATCCTCTGGTTGGTCAGGTGATCAGGTTCATTCCTCTAAAGACCCGTCATCCTCTGGTTGGTCAGGTTCGTTCCTCTAAAGACCTGCCATCCTCTGGTTGGTCAGGTTCATTCCTGTAAAGACCCATCATCCTCTGGTTGGCCAGGTGGTCAGGTTCATTCCTCTAAAGACCCGTCATCCTCTGGTTGGTCAGGTGGTCAGGATCATTCCTCTAAAGACCCGCCATCCTCTGGTTGGTCAGGTGGTCAGGTTTGTTCCTCTAAAGACCCGTCATCCTCTGGTTGGTCAGGTTCATTCCTCTAAAGACCCGTCATCCTCTGGTTGGTCAAGTTCGTTCCTCTAAAGACCCGTCATCCTCTGGTTGGTCAGGTTCATTCCTCTAAAGACCCGTCGTCCTCTGGTTGGTCAGGTTCATTCCTCTAAAGACCCGTCATCCTCTGGTTGGTCAGGTGGTCATGTTCATTCCTCTAAAGACCTGCCATCCTCTGGTTGGTCAGGTTAATTCCTCTAAAGACCTGCCATCCTCTGGTTGGTCAGGTTCATTCCTCTAAAGACCCATCATCCTCTGGTTGGCCAGGTGGTCAGGTTCATTCCTCTAAAGACCCGTCATCCTCTGGTTGGTCAGGTGGTCAGGATCATTCCTCTAAAGACCCGCCATCCTCTGGTTGCTCAGGTGGTCAGGTTTGTTCCTCTAAAGACCCGTCATCCTCTGGTTGGTCAGGTTCATTCCTCTAAAGACCCATCATCCTCTGGTTGGTCAGGTTCATTGCTCTAAAGACCCATCGTCCTCTGGTTGGTCAGGTTCATTCCTCTAAAGACCCGTCATCCTCTGGTTGGTCAGGTTCATTACTCTAAAGACCTGTCATCCTCTGGTTGGTCAGGTTCATTCCTCTAAAGACCCGTCATCCTCTGGTTGGTCAGGTTCATTCCTCTAAAGACCCGTCGTCCTCTGGTTGGTCAGGTTCACTCCACTAAAGACCTGTCATCCTCTGGTTGGTCAGGTTCATTCCTCTAAAGACCCGTCATCCTCTGGTTGGTCAGGTTCATTCCTCTAAAGACCCATCGTCCTCTGGTTGGTCAGGTTCGTTCCTCTAAAGACCCGTCATCCTCCGGTTGGTCAGGTTCATTCCTCTAAAGACCCATCGTCCTCTGGTTGGTCAGGTTCATTCTTCTAAAGACCCGTCATCCTCTGGTTGGTCAGGTTCATTCCTCTAAAGACCCGTCATCCTCTGGTTGATCAGGTTCGTTCCTCTAAAGACCTGTCATCCTCTTGTTGGTCAGTTTCATTCCTCTAAAGACCCGTCATCCTCTGGTTGGTCAGGTTCGTTCCTCTAAAGACCTGTTATCCTCTGGTTGGTCAGGTTCGTTCCTCTAAAGACCCATCATACTCTGGTTGGTCAGGTTCATTCCTCTAAAGACCCGTCATCCTCTGGTTGGTCAGGTGATCAGGTTCATTCCTCTAAAGACCCGTCATCCTCTGGTTGGTCAGGTTCGTTCCTCTAAAGACCTGCCATCCTCTGGTTGGTCAGGTTCATTCCTGTAAAGACCCATCCTCCTCTGGTTGGCCAGGTGGTCAGGTTCATTCCTCTAAAGACCCGTCATCCTCTGGTTGGCCAGGTGGTCAGGTTTGTTCCTCTAAAGACCCGTCATCCTCTGGTTGGTCAGGTTCATTCCTCTAAAGACCCATCATCCTCTGGTTGGTCAGGTTCATTCCTCTAAAGACCCATCGTCCTTTGGTTGGTCAGGTTAATTCCTCTAAAGACCCGTCATCCTCTGGTTGGTCAAGTTCATTACTCTAAAGACCCGTCATCCTCTGGTTGGTCAGGTTCATTCCTCTAAAGACCCGTCTTCGTCTGGTTGGTCAGGTTCGCTCCACTAAAGACCTGTCATCCTCTGGTTGGTCAGGTTCATTCCTTTAAAGACCCGTCATCCTCTTGTTGGTCAGGTTCATTCCTCTAAAGACCCGTCATCCTCTGGTTGGTCAGGTTCGTTCCTCTAAAGACCTGTCATCCTCTTGTTGGTCAGGTTCATTCCTCTAAAGACCCGTCATCCTCTGGTTGGTCAGGTTCGTTCCTCTAAAGACCTGTCATCCTCAGGTTGGTCAGGTTCATTCCTCTAAAGACCCGTCGTCCTCTGGTTGTTCAGGTTCATTCCTCTAAAGACCCGTCATCCTCTGGTTGGTAGGTGGTCAGGTTCATTCCTCTAAAGACCTGCCATCCTCTGGTTGGTCAGGTTAATTCCTGTAAAGACCCATCATCCTCTGGTTGGCCAGGTGGTCAGGTTCATTCCTCTAAAGACCCGTCATCCTCTGGTTAGCCAGTTGGTCAGGATCATTCCTCTAAAGACCCGCCATCCTCTGGGTGGTCAGGTGGTCAGGTTTGTTCCTCTAAAGACCCGTCATCCTCTGGTTGGTCAGGTTCATTCCTCTAAAGACCCATCATCCTCTTGTTGGTCAGGTTCATTCCTCTAAAGACCCGTCATCCTCTGGTTGGTCAGGTTCGTTCCTCTAAAGACCTGTCATCCTCTGGTTGGTCAGGTTCATTCCTCTAAAGAACCGTCGTCCTCTGGTTGGTCAGGTTCATTCCTCTAAAGACCCGTCATCCTCTGGTTGGTCAGGTGGTCATGTTCATTCCTCTAAAGACCTGCCATCCTCTGGTTGGTCAGGTTAATTCCTTTAAAGACCTGCCATCCTCTGGTTGGTCAGGTTAATTCCTCTAAAGACCTGCCATCCTCTGGTTGGTCAGGTTCATTCCTCTAAAGACCCATCATCCTCTGGTTGGCCAGGTGGTCAGGTTCATTCCTCTAAAGACCCGTCATCCTCTGGTTGGTCAGGTTCATTCCTCTAAAGACCCGTCGTCCTCTGGTTGGTCAGGTTCGCTCCACTAAAGACCTGTCATCCTCTGGTGGGTCAGGTGGTTAGGTTTATTCCTCTAAAGACCTGTCATCCTCTGGTTTGTCAGGTGGTCAGATCCATTCCTCTAAAGACCCATCATCCTCTGGTTGGTCAGGTTCATTCCTCTAAAGACCCGTCATCCTCTGGTTGGTCAGGTGGTCAGGTTCATTCCTCTAAAGACCTGTCATCCTCTGGTTGGTCAGGTGGTCAGGTTCATTCCTCTAAAGACGTGTCATCCTCTGGTTGGTCAGGTTCATTCCTCTAAAGACCCGTCGTCCTCTGGTTGTTCAGGTTCATTCCTCTAAAGACCCGTCGTCCTCTGGTTGGTAGGTGGTCAAGTTCATTCCTCTAAAGACCCATCATCCTCTGGTTGGCCAGGTGGTCAGGTTCATTCCTCTAAAGACCCGTCATCCTCTGGTTGGTCAGGTGGTCAGGATCATTCCTCTAAAGACCCGCCATCCTCTGGTTGGTCAGGTGGTCAGGTTTGTTCCTCTAAAGACCCGTCGTCCTCTGGTTGGTCAGGTTCGCTCCACTAAAGACCCATCATCCTCTGGTTGGTCAGGTTCATTCCTCTAAAGACCCATCGTCCTCTGGTTGGTCAGGTTCATTCCTCTAAAGACCCGTCATCCTCTGGTTGGTCAAGTTCATTACTCTAAAGACCCATCATCCTCTGGTTGGTCAGGTTCATTCCTCTAAAGACCCGTCGTCCTCTGGTTGGTCAGGTTCGCTCCACTAAAGACCTGTCATCCTCTGGTTGGTCAGGTTCATTCCTCTAAAGACCCGTCATCCTCTTGTTGGTCAGGTTCATTCCTCTAAAGACCCGTCATCCTCTGGTTGGTCAGGTTCGTTCCTCTAAAGACCCGTCATCCTCTTGTTGGTCAGGTTCATTCCTCTAAAGACCCGTCATCCTCTGGTTGGTCAGGTTCGTTCCTCTAAAGACCTGTCATCCTCTGGTTGGTCAGGTTCATTCCTCTAAAGACCCGTCGTCCTCTGGTTGGTCAGGTTCATTCCTGTAAAGACCCGTCATCCTCTGGTTGGTCAGGTTCATTCCTCTAAAGACCCATCATCCTCTGGTTGGTCAGGTTCATTCCTCTAAAGACCCGTCGTCCTCTGGTTGGTCAGGTTCGCTCCACTAAAGACCTGTCATCCTCTGGTTGGTCAGGTTCATTCCTCTAAAGACCCGTCATCCTCTTGTTGGTCAGGTTCATTCCTCTAAAGACCCGTCATCCTCTGGTTGGTCAGGTTCGTTCCTCTAAAGACCCGTCATCCTCTTGTTGGTCAGGTTCATTCCTCTAAAGACCCGTCATCCTCTGGTTGGTCAGGTTCGTTCCTCTAAAGACCTGTCATCCTCTGGTTGGTCAGGTTCATTCCTCTAAAGACCCGTCGTCCTCTGGTTGGTCAGGTTCATTCCTGTAAAGACCCGTCATCCTCTGGTTGGTCAGGTTCATTCCTCTAAAGACCCGTCATCCTCTGGTTGGTCAGGTTCATTCCTGTAAAGACCCGTCGTACTCTGGTTGGTCAGGTTCATTCCTCTAAAGACCCGTCGTCCTCTGGTTGGTCAGGTTCATTCCTCTAAAGACCCGTCATCCTCTGGTTGGTCAGGTTCATTACTCTAAAGACCCGTCATCCTCTTGTTGGTCAGGTTCATTCCTCTAAAGACCCGTCATCCTCTGGTTGGTCAGGTTCGTTCCTCTAAAGACCTGTCATCCTCTGGTTGGTCAGGTTCATTCCTCTAAAGACCCGTCGTCCTCTGGTTGGTCAGGCTCATTCCTCTAAAGACCCGTCATCCTCTGGTTGGTCAGGTGGTCATGTTCATTCCTCTAAAGACCTGCCGTCCTCTGGTTGGTCAGGTTAATTCCTCTAAAGACCTGCCATCCTCTGGTTGGTCAGGTTCATTCCTCTAAAGACCCATCATCCTCTGGTTGGCCAGGTGGTCAGGTTCATTCCTCTAAAGACCCGTCATCCTCTGGTTGGTCAGGTGGTCAGGATCATTCCTCTAAAGACCCGCCATCCTCTGGTTGCTCAGGTGGTCAGGTTTGTTCCTCTAAAGACCCGTCATTCTCTGGTTGGTCAGGTTCATTCCTCTAAAGACCCATCATCCTCTGGTTGGACAGGTTCATTCCTCTAAAGACCCATCGTCCTCTGGTTGGTCAGGTTCATTCCTCTAAAGACCCGTCATCCTCTGGTTGGTAGGTGGTCAGGTTCAGTCCTCTAAAGACCTGCCATCCTCTGGTTGGTCAGGTTAATTCCTGTAAAGACCCATCATCCTCTGGTTGGCCAGGTGGTCAGGTTCATTCCTCTAAAGACCCGTCATCCTCTGGTTGGTCAGGTGGTCAGGATCATTCCTCTAAAGACCCGCCATCCTCTGGTTGGTCAGGTGGTCAGGTTTCTTCCTCTAAAGACCCGTCATCCTCTGGTTGGTCAGGTTCATTCCTCTAAAGACCCATCATCCTCTGTTTGGTCAGGTTCATTCCTCTAAAGACCCATCGTCCTCTGGTTGGTCAGGTTCATTCCTCTAAAGACCCGTCATCCTCTGGTTGGTCAGGTTCATTCCTGTAAAGACCCGTCGTACTCTGGTTGGTCAGGTTCATTCCTCTAAAGACCCGTCATCCTCTGGTTGGTCAGGTTCATTCCTTTAAAGACCCGTCATCCTCTGGTTGGTCAGGTTCATTACTCTAAAGACCCGTCATCCTCTGGTTGGTCAGGTTCATTCCTCTAAAGACCCGTCATCCTCTCGTTGGTTAGGTTCATTCCTCTAAAGACCCGTCGTCCTCTGGTTGGTCAGGTTCGCTCCACTAAAGACCTGTCATCCTCTGGTGGGTCAGGTGGTCAGGTTCATTCCTCTAAAGACCCGTCATCCTCTGGTTGGTCAAGTTCATTACTCTAAAGACCCGTCATCCTCTGGTTGGTCAGGTTCATTCCTCTAAAGACCCCTCATCCTCTTGTTGGTCAGGTTCATTCCTCTAAAGACCCGTCGTCCTCTGGTTGGTCAGGTTCACTCCACTAAAGACCTGTCATCCTCTGGTTGGTCAGGTTCATTCCTCTAAAGACCCATCGTTCTCTGGTTGGTCAGGTTCATTCCTCTAAAGACCCATCATCCTCTGGTTGGTCAGGTTCATTCCTCTAAAGACCCGTCATCCTCTGGTTGGTCAGGTTCATTCCTGTAAAGACCCGTCGTACTCTGGTTGGTCAGGTTCATTCCTCTAAAGACCCGTCGTCCTCTGGTTGGTCAGGTTCATTCCTCTAAAGACCCGTCATCCTCTGGTTGGTCAGGTTCATTACTCTAAAGACCCGTCATCCTCTGGTTGGTCAGGTTCATTCCTCTAAAGACCCGTCATCCTATGGTTGGTCAGGTTCATTCCTCTAAAGACCCGTCGTCCTCTGGTTGGTCAGGTTCGCTCCACTAAAGACCTGTCATCCTCTGGTGGGTCAGGTGGTCAGGTTCATTCCTCTAAAGACCAGTCATCCTCTGGTTTGTCAGGTGGTTAGGTTTATTCCTCTAAAAACCCGTCATCCTCTGGTTTGTCAGGTGGTCAGATCCGTTCCTCTAAAGACCCATCATCCTCTGGTTGGTCAGGTTCATTCCTCTAAAGACCCGTCATACTATGGTTGGTCAGGTGGTCAGGTTCATTCCTCTAAAGACCCGTCATCCTCTAGTTTGTCAGGTTCATTCCTCTAAAGACCCGTCATCCTCTGGTTGGTCAGGTTAATTCCTCTAAAGACCCGTCGTCCTCTGGTTGGTCAGGTTCATTCCTCTGAAGACCCGTCATCCTGTGGTTGGTCAGGTTCGTTCCTCTAAAGACCCATCATCCTCTAGTTGGTCAGGTTCATTCCTGTAAAGACCAATCGTCCTTTGGTTGGTCAGGTTAATTCCTCTAAAGACCCGTCATCCTCTGGTTGGTCAGGTTCATTCCTCTAAAGACCCGTCGTCCTCTGGTTGGTCAGGGTCGTTCCTCTCAAGACCCGTCGTCCTCTGGTTGGTGAGGTTTGTGCCTCTAAAGACCCGTCATCCTCTTGTTGATCAGGATCATTCCTCTAAAGACCCGTCATCCTCTGGTTGGTCAGGTGGTCAGGTTCATTCCTCTAAAGACCCGTCATCCTCTGGTTGGTCAGGTGGTTAGGTTCATTCCTCTAAAGACCCGTCATCCTCTGGTTTGTCAGGTGGTCAGATCCGTTCCTCTAAAGACCCATCATCCTCTGGTTGGTCAGGTTCATTCCTCTAAAGACCCGTCATACTCTTGTTTGTCAGGTTCATTGCTCTAAAGACCCGTCATCCTCTGGTTGGTCAGGTTCATTCCTCTAAAGACCCGTCCTTTAAAGACCCGTCATCCTTTGGTTGGTCAGGTTCATTCCTCTAAAGACCCGTCATCCTCTGGTTGGTCAGGTGGTCAGGTTCATTCCTCTAAAGACCCGTCATCCTCTGGTTGGTCAGGTTCGTTCCTCTAAAGACCCGTCATCCTCTGGTTGGTCACGTTCATTCCTCTAAAGACCCGTCATCCTCTTGTTGGTCAGGTTCATTGCTCTAAAGACCCGTGATTCTCTGGTTGGTCAGGTTCGTTCTTCTAAAGACCTGTCATCCTCTGGTTGGTCAGGTTCGTTCCTCTAAAGACCCATCGTCCTCTGGTTGGTCTGGTTCATTCCTCTAAAGACCCGTCGTCCTCTGATTGGTCAGGTTCATTCCTCTAAAGACCCGTCATCCTCTGGTTGGTCAGGTTCATTCCTCTAAAGACCCGTCATCCTCTGGTTGGTCAGGTGGTCAGGTTCATTCCTCTAAAGACCTGGCATCTTCTGGTTGGTCAGGTTCATTCCTCTAAAGACCCATTGTCCTCTGGTTGGTCAGGTTCATTCCTCTAAAGACCCGTCGTCCTCTGGTTGGTCAGGTTCATTCCTCTAAAGACCCGTCATCCTCTGGTTGGTCAGGTTCATTCCTCTAAAGACCCGTCATCCTCTGGTTGGTCAGGTGGTCAGGTTCATTCCTCTAAAGACCTGCCATCTTCTGGTTGGTCAGGTTAATTCCTCTAAAGACCCGTCATCCTCTGGTTGGTCAGGTTCATTCCTCTAAAGACCCATCGTCCTCTGGTTGGTCAGGTGGTCAGGTTCATTCCTCTAAAGACCCGCCATCCTCTGGTTGGTCAGGTGGTCAGGTTTGTTCCTCTAAAGACCCGTAATCCTCTGGTTGGTCAGGTTCATTCCTCTAAAGACCCGTCATCCTCTGGTTGGTCAGGTTCATTCCTCTAAAGACCCATCGTCCTCTGGTTGGTCAGGTGGTCAGGTTCATTCCTCTAAAGACCCGCCATCCTCTGGTTGGTCAGGTGGTCAGGTTTGTTCCTCTAAAGACCCGTAATCCTCTGGTTGGTCAGGTTCATTCCTCTAAAGACCCGTCATCCTCTGGTTGGTCAGGTTCATTCCTCTAAAGACCCATCGTCCTCTGGTTGGTCAGGTTCATTCCTCTAAAGACCCGTCATCCTCTGGTTGGTCAGGTTCATTCCTCTAAAGACCCATCGTCCTCTGGTTGGTCAGGTTCATTCCTCTAAAGACCCGTCATCCTCTGGTTGGTCAGGTTCATTCCTCTAAAGACCCGTCATCCTCTGTTTGGTCAGGTTAATTCCTCTAAAGACCCGTCATCCTCTGGTTGGTCATGTGGTCAGGTTCATTCCTCTAAAGACCCGCTATCCTCTGGTTGGTCAGGTGGTCAGGTTTGTTCCTCTAAAGACCCGTAATCCTCTGGTTGGTCAGGTTCATTCCTCTAAAGACCCGTCATCCTCTGGTTGGTCAGGTTCATTCCTCTAAAGACCCATCGTCCTCTGGTTGGTCAGGTTCATTCCTCTAAAGACCCGTCATCCTCTGGTTGGTCAGGTTCATTCCTCTAAAGACCCATCGTCCTCTGGTTGGTCAGGTTCATTCCTCTAAAGACCCGTCATCCTCTGGTTGGTCAGGTTCATTCCTCTAAAGACCTGTCATCCTCTGGTTGGTCAGGTTCATTCCTCTAAAGACCTATCGTCCTCTGGTTGGTCAGGTTCATTCCTCTAAAGACCCGTCATCCTCTGGTTGGTCAGGTTCATTCCTGTAAAGACCCGTCATCCTCTGGTTGGTCAGGTTCATTCCTCTAAAGACCTGTCATCCTCTGGTTGGTCAGGTTCATTCCTCTAAAGACCCGTCATCCTCTGGTTTGTCAGGTTCATTACTCTAAAGACCCGTCATCCTCTGGTTGGTCAGGTTCATTCCTCTAAAGACCCGTCATCCTCTGGTTGGTCAGGTTCATTCCTCTAAAGACCCGTCGTCCTCTGGTTGGTCAGGTTCGCTCCACTAAAGACCTGTCATCCTCTGGTTGGTCAGGTGGTCAGGTTCATTCCTCTAAAGACCCGTCATCCTCTGGTTGGTCAGGTGGTTAGGTTCATTCCTCTAAAGACCCGTCATCCTCTGGTTTGTCAGGTGGTCAGATCCGTTCCTCTAAAGACCCATAATCCTCTGGTTGGTCAGGTTCATTCCTCTAAAGACCCGTCATACTAAGGTTTGTCAGGTGGTCAGGTTCATTCCTCTAAAGACCCGTCATCCTCTGGTTGGTCAGGTTCATTCCTCTAAAGACCCGTCAACCTCTGGTTGGTCAGGTTAATTCCTCTAAAGACCCATCGTCCTCTGGTTGGTCAGGTGGTCAGGTTCATTCCTCTAAAGACCCGCCATCCTCTGGTTGGTCAGGTGGTCAGGTTTGTTCCTCTAAAGACCCGTCGTCCTCTGGTTGGTCAGGTTCATTCCTCTAAAGACCCGTCATCCTCTGGTTGGTCAGGTTCATTCCTCTAAAGACCCGTCATCCTCTGGTTGGTCAGGTTGTCAGGTTCATTCCTCTAAAGACCTGCCATCTTCTGGTTGGTCAGGTTAATTCCTCTAAAGACCCGTCATCCTCTGGTTGGTCAGGTTCATTTCTCTAAAGACCCATCGTCCTCTGGTTGGTCAGGTTCATTCCTCTAAAGACCCGTCGTCCTCTGGTTGGTCAGGTTTGTTCCTCTAAAGACCCGTCGTCCTCTGTTTGGTCAGGTTAATTCCTCTATAGACCCGTCATCCTCTGGTTGGTCAGGTGGTCAGGTTCATTCCTCTAAAGACCCGTCATCCTCTGGTTGGTCAGGTTCATTCCTCTAAAGACCCGTCATCCTCTGGTTGGTCAGGTTCATTCCTCTAAAGACCCATCGTCCTCTGGTCGGTCAGGTTCATTCCTCTAAAGACCCGTCATCCTCTGGTTGGTCAGGTTCATTCCTCTAAAGACCCGTCATCCTCTGGTTGGTCAGGTGGTCAGGTTCATTCCTCTAAAGACCTGCCATCTTCTGGTTGGTCAGGTTAATTCCTCTAAAGACCCGTCATCCTCTGGTTGGTCAGGTTCATTCCTCTAAAGACCCATCGTCCTCTGGTTGGTCAGGTGGTCAGGTTCATTCCTCTAAAGACCCGCCATCCTCTGGTTGGTCAGGTGGTCAGGTTTGTTCCTCTAAAGACCCGTAATCCTCTGGTTGGTCAGGTTCATTCCTCTAAAGACCCGTCATCCTCTGGTTGGTCAGGTTCATTCCTCTAAAGACCCATCGTCCTCTGGTTGGTCAGGTGGTCAGGTTCATTCCTCTAAAGACCCCCCATCCTCTGGTTGGTCAGGTGGTCAGGTTTGTTCCTCTAAAGACCCGTAATCCTCTGGTTGGTCAGGTTCATTCCTCTAAAGACCCGTCATCCTCTGGTTGGTCAGGTTCATTCCTCTAAAGACCCATCGTCCTCTGGTTGGTCAGGTTCATTCCTCTAAAGACCCGTCATCCTCTGGTTGGTCAGGTTCATTCCTCTAAAGACCCATCGTCCTCTGGTTGGTCAGGTTCATTCCTCTAAAGACCCGTCATCCTCTGGTTGGTCAGGTTCATTCCTCTAAAGACCCGTCATCCTCTGGTTGGTCAGGTTCATTCCTCTAAAGACCCGTTGTCCTCTGGTTGGTCAGGTTCTTTCCTCTAAAGACCCGTCGTCCTCTGGTTGGTCAGGTTCATTCCTCTAAAGACCCGTCATCCTCTGGTTGGTCAGGTTCATTCCTCTAAAGACCCGTCATCCTCTGGTTGGTCAGGTTCATTCCTCTAAAGACCCATCGTCCTCTGGTTGGTCAGGTTCATTCCTCTAAAGACCCGTCGTCCTCTGTTTGGTCAGGTTAATTCCTCTAAAGACCCGTCATCCTCTGGTTGGTCATGTGGTCAGGTTCATTCCTCTAAAGACCCGCTATCCTCTGGTTGGTCAGGTGGTCAGGTTTGTTCCTCTAAAGACCCGTAATCCTCTGGTTGGTCAGGTTCATTCCTCTAAAGACCCGTCATCCTCTGGTTGGTCAGGTTCATTCCTCTAAAGACCCATCGTCCTCTGGTTGGTCAGGTTCATTCCTCTAAAGACCCGTCATTCTCTGGTTGGTCAGGTTCATTCCTCTAAAGACCCATCGTCCTCTGGTTGGTCAGGTTCATTCCTCTAAAGACCCGTCATCCTCTGGTTGGTCAGGTTCATTCCTCTAAAGACCTGTCATCCTCTGGTTGGTCAGGTTCATTCCTCTAAAGACCTATCGTCCTCTGGTTGGTCAGGTTCATTCCTCTAAAGACCCGTCATCCTCTGGTTGGTCAGGTTCATTCCTGTAAAGACCCGTCGTACTCTGGTTGGTCAGGTTCATTCCTCTAAAGACCCGTCGTCCTCTGGTTGGTCAGGTTCATTCCTCTAAAGACCCGTCATCCTCTGGTTGGTCAGGTTCATTACTCTAAAGACCCGTCATCCTCTGGTTGGTCAGGTTCATTCCTCTAAAGACCCGTCATCCTCTGGTTGGTCAGGTTCATTCCTCTAAAGACCCGTCGTCCTCTGGTTGGTCAGGTTCGCTCCACTAAAGACCTGTCATCCTCTGGTTGGTCAGGTGGTCAGGTTCATTCCTCTAAAGACCCGTCATCCTCTGGTTGGTCAGGTGGTTAGGTTCATTCCTCTAAAGACCCGTCATCCTCTGGTTTGTCAGGTGGTCAGATCCGTTCCTCTAAAGACCCATAATCCTCTGGTTGGTCAGGTTCATTCCTCTAAAGACCCGTCATACTAAGGTTTGTCAGGTGGTCAGGTTCATTCCTCTAAAGACCCGTCATCCTCTGGTTTGTCAGGTTCATTCCTCTAAAGACCCGTCAACCTCTGGTTGGTCAGGTTAATTCCTCTAAAGACCCGTCGTCCTCTGGTTGGTCAGGTTCATTCCTCTGAAGACCCGTCATCCTGTGGTTGGTCAGGTTCGTTCCTCTAAAGACCTGTCATCCTCTGGTTGGTCAGGTTCAATCCTCTAAAGACCCGTCATCCTCTGGTTGGTCAGGTTCATTCCTCTAAAGACCCGTCGTCCTCTGGTTGGTCAGGTTCACTCCACTAAAGACCTTTCATCCTCTGGTTGGTCAGGTTCATTCCTCTAAAGACCCGTCATCCTCTGGTTGGTCAGGTTCATTCCTGTAAAGACCCATCGTACTCTGGTTGGTCAGGTTCATTCCTCTAAAGACCCGTCGTCCTCTGGTTGGTCAGGTTCATTCCTCTAAAGACCCGTCATCCTCTGGTTGGTCAGGTTCATTCCTCTAAAGACCCGTCATCCTCTGGTTGGTCAGGTTCATTCCTCTAAAGACCCGTCGTCCTCTGGTTGGTCAGGTTCGCTCCACTAAAGACCTGTCATCCTCTGGTTGGTCAGGTGGTCAGGTTCATTCCACTAAAGACCCGTCATCCTCTGGTTGGTCAGGTGGTTAGGTTCATTCCTCTAAAGACCCGTCATCCTCTGGTTTGTCAGGTGGTCAGATCCGTTCCTCTAAAGACCCATAATCCTCTGGTTGGTCAGGTTCATTCCTCTAAAGACCCGTCATACTAAGGTTTGTCAGGTGGTCAGGTTCATTCCTCTAAAGACCCGTCATCCTCTGGTTGGTCAGGTTCATTCCTCTAAAGACCCGTCATCCTCTGGTTGGTCAGGTTAATTCCTCTAAAGACCCGTCGTCCTCTGGTTGGTCAGGTTCATTCCTCTGAAGACCCGTCATCCTGTGGATGGTCAGGTTCGTTCCTCTAAAGACCCGTCGTCCTCAGGTTGATCAGGTTCGTTTCTCTAAAGACCCGTCATCCTCTGGTTGGTCAGGTTCATTCCTCTAAAGACCTGTCATCCTCTGGTTGGTCAGGTTCAATCCTCTAAAGACCTGTCATCCTCTGGTTGGTCAGGTTCAATCCTCTAAAGACCCGTCATCCTCTGGTTGGTCAGGTTCATTCCTCTAAAGACCCGTCGTCCTCTGGTTGGTCAGGTTCACTCCACTAAAGACCCGTCATCCTCTGGTTGGTCAGGTTCATTCCTGTAAAGACCCGTCGTACTCTGGTTGGTCAGGTTCATTCCTCTAAAGACCCGTCATCCTCTGGTTGGTCATGTTCATTCCTCTAAAGACCCGTCATCCTCTGGTTGGTCAGGTTCATTCCTCTAAAGACCCGTCGTCCTCTGGTTGGTCAGGTTTGCTCCACTAAAGACCTGTCATCCTCTGGTTGGTCAGGTGGTCAGGTTCATTCCTCTAAAGACCCGTCATCCTCTGGTTGGTCAGGTGGTTAGGTTCATTCCTCTAAAGACCCGTCATCCTCTGGTTTGTCAGGTGGTCAGATCTGTTCCTCTAAAGACCCATCATCCTCTGGTTGGTCAGGTTCATTCCTCTAAAGACCTGTCATCCTCTGGTTGGTCAGGTTCAATCCTCTAAAGACCTGTCATCCTCTGGTTGGTCAGGTTCAATCCTCTAAAGACCCGTCATCCTCTGGTTGGTCAGGTTCATTCCTCTAAAGACCCGTCGTCCTCTGGTTGGTCAGGTTCACTCCACTAAAGACCCGTCATCCTCTGGTTGGTCAGGTTCATTCCTGTAAAGACCCGTCGTACTCTGGTTGGTCAGGTTCATTCCTCTAAAGACCCGTCATCCTCTGGTTGGTCATGTTCATTCCTCTAAAGACCCGTCATCCTCTGGTTGGTCAGGTTCATTCCTCTAAAGACCCGTCGTCCTCTGGTTGGTCAGGTTTGCTCCACTAAAGACCTGTCATCCTCTGGTTGGTCAGGTGGTCAGGTTCATTCCTCTAAAGACCCGTCATCCTCTGGTTGGTCAGGTGGTTAGGTTCATTCCTCTAAAGACCCGTCATCCTCTGGTTTTTTTCAGTTGGTCAGATCTGTTCCTCTAAAGACCCATCATCCTCTGGTTGGTCAGGTTCATTCCTCTAAAGTCCCGTCATACTATGGTTTGTCAGCTGGTCAGGTTCATTCCTCTAAAGACCCGTCATCCTCTGGTTGGTCAGGTTCATTCCTCTAAAGACCCGTCATCCTCTGGTTGGTCAGGTTAATTCCTCTAAAGACCCGTCGTCCTCTGGTTGGTCAGGTTCATTCCTCTGAAGACCCGTCATCCTGTGGTTGGTCAGGTTCGTTCCTCTAAAGACCCGTCGTCCTCAGGTTGATCAGGTTCGTTTCTCTAAAGACCCGTCATCCTCTGGTTGGTCAGGTTCTTTCCTCTAAAGACCCATCATCCTCTAGTTGGTCAGGTTCATTCCTGTAAAGACCCGTCGTCCTCTGGTTGGTCAGGTTAATTCCTCTAAAGACCCGTCATCCTCTGGTTGGTCAGGTTCATTCCTCTAAAGACCCGTCGTCCTCTGGTTGGTCAGGTTCGTTCCTCTAAAGACCCGTCGTCCTCTGGTTGGTGAGGTTTGTGCCTCTAAAGACCCGTCGTCCACTTGTTGATCAGGTTCATTCCTCTAAAGACCCGTCATCCTCTGGTTGGTCAGGTTCATTCCTCTAAAGACCCGTCGTCCTCTGGTTGGTCAGGTTCATTCCTCTAAAGACCCGTCATCCTCTGGTTGGTCAGGTTCATTCCTCTAAAGACCCGTCATCCTCTGGTTGGTCAGGTGGTCAGGTTCATTCCTCTAAAGACCCGTCATCCTCTGGTTGGTCAGGTGGTTAGGTTCATTCCTCTAAAGACCCGTCATCCTCTGGTTGGTCAGGTTCATTTCTCTAAAGACCCGTCATCCTCTGGTTTGTCAGGTGGTCAGATCCGTTCCTCTAAAGACCCATCATCCTCTGGTTGGTCAGGTTCATTCCTCTAAAGACCCGTCATACTCTGGTTTTTCAGGTTCATTGCTCTAAAGACCCGTCATCCTCTGGTTGGTCAGGTTCATTCCTCTAAAGACCCGTCCTTTAAAGACCCGTCATCCTTTGGTTGGTCAGGTTCATTCCTCTAAAGACCCGTCATCCTCTGGTTGGTCAGGTGGTCAGGTTCATTCCTCTAAAGACCCGTCATCCTCTGGTTGGTCAGGTTCGTTCCTCTAAAGAACCATCATCCTCTGGTTGGTCAGGTTCACTCCTCTAAAGACCCGTCATCCTCTGGTTTGTCAGGTTCATTCCTCTAAAGACCCGTCATCCTCTGGTTGGTCAGGTTCATTCCTCTAAAGACCCATCATCCTCTGGTTGGTCCGCTTCATTCCTCTAAAGACCCGTCATCCTCTGGTTGGTCAGGTTCATTCCTCTAAAGACCCGTCATCCTCTTGTTGGTCAGGTTCATTGCTCTAAAGACCCGTGATTCTCTGGTTGGTCAGGTTCGTTCCTCTAAAGACCTGTCATACTCTGGTTGGTCAGGTTCGTTCCTCTAAAGACCCATCGTCCTCTGGTTGGTCTGGTTCATTCCTCTAAAGACCCGTTGTCCTCTGATTGGTCAGGTTCATTCCTCTAAAGACCCGTCATCCTCTGGTTGGTCAGGTTCATTCCTCTAAAGACCCGTCATACTCTGGTTGGTCAGGTGGTCAGGTTCATTCCTCTAAAGACCTGCCATCTTCTGGTTGGTCAGGTTCATTCCTCTAAAGACCCATCGTCCTCTGGTTGGTCAGGTTCATTCCTCTAAAGACCCGTCGTCCTCTGGTTGGTCAGGTTCATTCCTCTAAAGACCCGTCATCCTCTGGTTGGTCAGGTTCATTCCTCTAAAGACCCGTCATCCTCTGGTTGGTCAGGTGGTCAGGTTCATTCCTCTAAAGACCTGCCATCTTCTGGTTGGTCAGGTTAATTCCTCTAAAGACCCGTCATCCTCTGGTTGGTCAGGTTCATTTCTCTAAAGACCCGTCGTCCTCTGGTTGGTCAGGTTCATTCCTCTAAAGACCCATCGTCCTCTGGTTGGTCAGGTTCATTCCTCTAAAGACCCGTCGTCCTCTGTTTGGTCAGGTTAATTCCTCTAAAGACCCGTCATCCTCTGGTTGGTCAGGTGGTCAGGTTCATTCCTCTAAAGACCCGCCATCCTCTGGTTGGTCAGGTGGTCAGGTTTGTTCCTCTAAAGACCCGTAATCCTCTGGTTGGTCAGGTTCATTCCTCTAAAGACCCGTCATCCTCTGGTTGGTCAGGTTCATTCCTCTAAAGACCTGTCGTCCTCTGGTTGGTCAGGTTCATTCCTCTAAAGACCCGTCGTCCTCTGGTTGGTCAGGTTTGTTCCTCTAAAGACCCGACGTCCTCTGTTTGGTCAGGTTAATTCCTCTATAGAACCGTCATCCTCTGGTTGGTCAGGTGGTCAGGTTCATTCCTCTAAAGACCCGTCATCCTCTGGTTGGTCAGGTTCATTCCTCTAAAGACCCGTCATCCTCTGGTTGGTCAGGTTCGTTCCTCTAAAGACCTGTCATCCTCTGGTTGGTCAGGTTCGTTCCTCTAAAGACCCATCGTCCTCTGGTTGGTCTGGTTCATTCCTCTAAAGACCCGTCGTCCTCTGATTGGTCAGGTTCATTCCTCTAAAGACCCGTCATCCTCTGGTTGGTCAGGTTCATTCCCCTAAAGACCCGTCATCCTCTGGTTGGTCAGGTGGTCAGGTTCATTCCTCTAAAGACCTGCCATCTTCTGGTTGGTCAGGTTAATTCCTCTAAAGACCCGTCATCCTCTGGTTGGTCAGGTGGTCAGGTTCATTCCTCTAAAGACCTGCCATCTTCTGGTTGGTCAGGTTAATTCCTCTAAAGACCCGTCATCCTCTGGTTGGTCAGGTGGTCAGGTTCATTCCTCTAAAGACCTGCCATCTTCTGGTTGGTCAGGTTCATTCCTCTAAAGACCCGTCATCCTCTGGTTGGTCAGGTGGTCAGGTTCATTCCTCTAAAGACCCGCCATCCTCTGGTTTTTTTCAGTTGGTCAGATCTGTTCCTCTAAAGACCCATCATCCTCTGGTTGGTCAGGTTCATTCCTCTAAAGTCCCGTCATACTATGGTTTGTCAGCTGGTCAGGTTCATTCCTCTAAAGACCCGTCATCCTCTGGTTGGTCAGGTTCATTCCTCTAAAGACCCGTCATCCTCTGGTTGGTCAGGTTAATTCCTCTAAAGACCCGTCGTCCTCTGGTTGGTCAGGTTCATTCCTCTGAAGACCCGTCATCCTGTGGTTGGTCAGGTTCGTTCCTCTAAAGACCCGTCGTCCTCAGGTTGATCAGGTTCGTTTCTCTAAAGACCCGTCATCCTCTGGTTGGTCAGGTTCTTTCCTCTAAAGACCCATCATCCTCTAGTTGGTCAGGTTCATTCCTGTAAAGACCCGTCGTCCTCTGGTTGGTCAGGTTAATTCCTCTAAAGACCCGTCATCCTCTGGTTGGTCAGGTTCATTCCTCTAAAGACCCGTCGTCCTCTGGTTGGTCAGGTTCGTTCCTCTAAAGACCCGTCGTCCTCTGGTTGGTGAGGTTTGTGCCTCTAAAGACCCGTCGTCCACTTGTTGATCAGGTTCATTCCTCTAAAGACCCGTCATCCTCTGGTTGGTCAGGTTCATTCCTCTAAAGACCCGTCGTCCTCTGGTTGGTCAGGTTCATTCCTCTAAAGACCCGTCATCCTCTGGTTGGTCAGGTTCATTCCTCTAAAGACCCGTCATCCTCTGGTTGGTCAGGTGGTCAGGTTCATTCCTCTAAAGACCCGTCATCCTCTGGTTGGTCAGGTGGTTAGGTTCATTCCTCTAAAGACCCGTCATCCTCTGGTTGGTCAGGTTCATTTCTCTAAAGACCCGTCATCCTCTGGTTTGTCAGGTGGTCAGATCCGTTCCTCTAAAGACCCATCATCCTCTGGTTGGTCAGGTTCATTCCTCTAAAGACCCGTCATACTCTGGTTTTTCAGGTTCATTGCTCTAAAGACCCGTCATCCTCTGGTTGGTCAGGTTCATTCCTCTAAAGACCCGTCCTTTAAAGACCCGTCATCCTTTGGTTGGTCAGGTTCATTCCTCTAAAGACCCGTCATCCTCTGGTTGGTCAGGTGGTCAGGTTCATTCCTCTAAAGACCCGTCATCCTCTGGTTGGTCAGGTTCGTTCCTCTAAAGAACCATCATCCTCTGGTTGGTCAGGTTCACTCCTCTAAAGACCCGTCATCCTCTGGTTTGTCAGGTTCATTCCTCTAAAGACCCGTCATCCTCTGGTTGGTCAGGTTCATTCCTCTAAAGACCCATCATCCTCTGGTTGGTCCGCTTCATTCCTCTAAAGACCCGTCATCCTCTGGTTGGTCAGGTTCATTCCTCTAAAGACCCGTCATCCTCTTGTTGGTCAGGTTCATTGCTCTAAAGACCCGTGATTCTCTGGTTGGTCAGGTTCGTTCCTCTAAAGACCTGTCATACTCTGGTTGGTCAGGTTCGTTCCTCTAAAGACCCATCGTCCTCTGGTTGGTCTGGTTCATTCCTCTAAAGACCCGTTGTCCTCTGATTGGTCAGGTTCATTCCTCTAAAGACCCGTCATCCTCTGGTTGGTCAGGTTCATTCCTCTAAAGACCCGTCATACTCTGGTTGGTCAGGTGGTCAGGTTCATTCCTCTAAAGACCTGCCATCTTCTGGTTGGTCAGGTTCATTCCTCTAAAGACCCATCGTCCTCTGGTTGGTCAGGTTCATTCCTCTAAAGACCCGTCGTCCTCTGGTTGGTCAGGTTCATTCCTCTAAAGACCCGTCATCCTCTGGTTGGTCAGGTTCATTCCTCTAAAGACCCGTCATCCTCTGGTTGGTCAGGTGGTCAGGTTCATTCCTCTAAAGACCTGCCATCTTCTGGTTGGTCAGGTTAATTCCTCTAAAGACCCGTCATCCTCTGGTTGGTCAGGTTCATTTCTCTAAAGACCCGTCGTCCTCTGGTTGGTCAGGTTCGTTCCTCTAAAGACCCATCGTCCTCTGGTTGGTCTGGTTCATTCCTCTAAAGACCCGTCGTCCTCTGATTGGTCAGGTTCATTCCTCTAAAGACCCGTCATCCTCTGGTTGGTCAGGTTCATTCCTCTAAAGACCCGTCATCCTCTGGTTGGTCAGGTGGTCAGGTTCATTCCTCTAAAGACCTGCCATCTTCTGGTTGGTCAGGTTAATTCCTCTAAAGACCCGTCATCCTCTGGTTGGTCAGGTGGTCAGGTTCATTCCTCTAAAGACCTGCCATCTTCTGGTTGGTCAGGTTAATTCCTCTAAAGACCCGTCATCCTCTGGTTGGTCAGGTGGTCAGGTTCATTCCTCTAAAGACCTGCCATCTTCTGGTTGGTCAGGTTCATTCCTCTAAAGACCCGTCATCCTCTGGTTGGTCAGGTGGTCAGGTTCATTCCTCTAAAGACCCGCCATCCTCTGGTTTTTTTCAGTTGGTCAGATCTGTTCCTCTAAAGACCCATCATCCTCTGGTTGGTCAGGTTCATTCCTCTAAAGTCTCGTCATACTATGGTTTGTCAGCTGGTCAGGTTCATTCCTCTAAAGACCCGTCATCCTCTGGTTGGTCAGGTTCATTCCTCTAAAGACCCGTCATCCTCTGGTTGGTCAGGTTAATTCCTCTAAAGACCCGTCGTCCTCTGGTTGGTCAGGTTCATTCCTCTGAAGACCCGTCATCCTGTGGTTGGTCAGGTTCGTTCCTCTAAAGACCCGTCGTCCTCAGGTTGATCAGGTTCGTTTCTCTAAAGACCCGTCATCCTCTGGTTGGTCAGGTTCTTTCCTCTAAAGACCCTTCATCCTCTAGTTGGTCAGGTTCATTCCTGTAAAGACCCGTCGTCCTCTGGTTGGTCAGGTTAATTCCTCTAAAGACCCGTCATCCTCTGGTTGGTCAGGTTCATTCCTCTAAAGACCCGTCGTCCTCTGGTTGGTCAGGTTCGTTCCTCTAAAGACCCGTCGTCCTCTGGTTGGTGAGGTTTGTGCCTCTAAAGACCCGTCGTCCACTTGTTGATCAGGTTCATTCCTCTAAAGACCCGTCATCCTCTGGTTGGTCAGGTTCATTCCTCTAAAGACCCGTCGTCCTCTGGTTGGTCAGGTTCATTCCTCTAAAGACCCGTCATCCTCTGGTTGGTCAGGTTCATTCCTCTAAAGACCCGTCATCCTCTGGTTGGTCAGGTGGTCAGGTTCATTCCTCTAAAGACCCGTCATCCTCTGGTTGGTCAGGTGGTTAGGTTCATTCCTCTAAAGACCCGTCATCCTCTGGTTGGTCAGGTTCATTTCTCTAAAGACCCGTCATCCTCTGGTTTGTCAGGTGGTCAGATCCGTTCCTCTAAAGACCCATCATCCTCTGGTTGGTCAGGTTCATTCCTCTAAAGACCCGTCATACTCTGGTTTTTCAGGTTCATTGCTCTAAAGACCCGTCATCCTCTGGTTGGTCAGGTTCATTCCTCTAAAGACCCGTCCTTTAAAGACCCGTCATCCTTTGGTTGGTCAGGTTCATTCCTCTAAAGACCCGTCATCCTCTGGTTGGTCAGGTGGTCAGGTTCATTCCTCTAAAGACCCGTCATCCTCTGGTTGGTCAGGTTCGTTCCTCTAAAGAACCATCATCCTCTGGTTGGTCAGGTTCACTCCTCTAAAGACCCGTCATCCTCTGGTTTGTCAGGTTCATTCCTCTAAAGACCCGTCATCCTCTGGTTGGTCAGGTTCATTCCTCTAAAGACCCATCATCCTCTGGTTGGTCCGCTTCATTCCTCTAAAGACCCGTCATCCTCTGGTTGGTCAGGTTCATTCCTCTAAAGACCCGTCATCCTCTTGTTGGTCAGGTTCATTGCTCTAAAGACCCGTGATTCTCTGGTTGGTCAGGTTCGTTCCTCTAAAGACCTGTCATACTCTGGTTGGTCAGGTTCGTTCCTCTAAAGACCCATCGTCCTCTGGTTGGTCTGGTTCATTCCTCTAAAGACCCGTTGTCCTCTGATTGGTCAGGTTCATTCCTCTAAAGACCCGTCATCCTCTGGTTGGTCAGGTTCATTCCTCTAAAGACCCGTCATACTCTGGTTGGTCAGGTGGTCAGGTTCATTCCTCTAAAGACCTGCCATCTTCTGGTTGGTCAGGTTCATTCCTCTAAAGACCCATCGTCCTCTGGTTGGTCAGGTTCATTCCTCTAAAGACCCGTCGTCCTCTGGTTGGTCAGGTTCATTCCTCTAAAGACCCGTCATCCTCTGGTTGGTCAGGTTCATTCCTCTAAAGACCCGTCATCCTCTGGTTGGTCAGGTGGTCAGGTTCATTCCTCTAAAGACCTGCCATCTTCTGGTTGGTCAGGTTAATTCCTCTAAAGACCCGTCATCCTCTGGTTGGTCAGGTTCATTTCTCTAAAGACCCGTCGTCCTCTGGTTGGTCAGGTTCATTCCTCTAAAGACCCATCGTCCTCTGGTTGGTCAGGTTCATTCCTCTAAAGACCCGTCGTCCTCTGTTTGGTCAGGTTAATTCCTCTAAAGACCCGTCATCCTCTGGTTGGTCAGGTGGTCAGGTTCATTCCTCTAAAGACCCGCCATCCTCTGGTTGGTCAGGTGGTCAGGTTTGTTCCTCTAAAGACCCGTAATCCTCTGGTTGGTCAGGTTCATTCCTCTAAAGACCCGTCATCCTCTGGTTGGTCAGGTTCATTCCTCTAAAGACCTGTCGTCCTCTGGTTGGTCAGGTTCATTCCTCTAAAGACCCGTCGTCCTCTGGTTGGTCAGGTTTGTTCCTCTAAAGACCCGACGTCCTCTGTTTGGTCAGGTTAATTCCTCTATAGAACCGTCATCCTCTGGTTGGTCAGGTGGTCAGGTTCATTCCTCTAAAGACCCGTCATCCTCTGGTTGGTCAGGTTCATTCCTCTAAAGACCAGTCATCCTCTGGTTGGTCAGGTTCGTTCCTCTAAAGACCTGTCATCCTCTGGTTGGTCAGGTTCGTTCCTCTAAAGACCCATCGTCCTCTGGTTGGTCTGGTTCATTCCTCTAAAGACCCGTCGTCCTCTGATTGGTCAGGTTCATTCCTCTAAAGACCCGTCATCCTCTGGTTGGTCAGGTTCATTCCTCTAAAGACCCGTCATCCTCTGGTTGGTCAGGTGGTCAGGTTCATTCCTCTAAAGACCTGCCATCTTCTGGTTGGTCAGGTTAATTCCTCTAAAGACCCGTCATCCTCTGGTTGGTCAGGTGGTCAGGTTCATTCCTCTAAAGACCTGCCATCTTCTGGTTGGTCAGGTTAATTCCTCTAAAGACCCGTCATCCTCTGGTTGGTCAGGTGGTCAGGTTCATTCCTCTAAAGACCTGCCATCTTCTGGTTGGTCAGGTTCATTCCTCTAAAGACCCGTCATCCTCTGGTTGGTCAGGTGGTCAGGTTCATTCCTCTAAAGACCCGCCATCCTCTGGTTGGTCAGGTGGTCAGGTTTGTTCCTCTAAAGACCCGTAATCCTCTGGTTGGTCAGGTTCATTCCTCTAAAGACCCGTCATCCTCTGGTTGGTCAGGTTCATTCCTCTAAAGACCCATCGTCCTCTGGTTGGTCAGGTTCATTCCTCTAAAGACCCGTCATCCTCTGGTTGGTCAGGTTCATTCCTCTAAAGACCCATCGTCCTCTGGTTGGTCAGGTTCATTCCTCTAAAGACCCTTTCATCCTCTGGTTGGTCAGGTTCATTCCTCTAAAGACCCGTCATCCTCTGGTTGGTCAGGTTCATTCCTCTAAAGACCCGTCATCCTCTGGTTGGTCAGGTTCATTCCTCTAAAGACCCATCGTCCTCTGGTTGGTCAGGTTCATTCCTCTAAAGACCCGTCGTCCTCTGTTTGGTCAGGTTAATACCTCTAAAGACCCGTCATCCTCTGGTTGGTCATGTGGTCAGGTTCATTCCTCTAAAGACCCGCTATCCTCTGGTTGGTCAGGTGGTCAGGTTTGTTCCTCTAAAGACCCGTAATCCTCTGGTTGGTCAGGTTCATTCCTCTAAAGACCCGTCATCCTCTGGTTGGTCAGGTTCATTCCTCTAAAGACTCATCGTCATTTGGTTGGTCAGGTTCATTCCTCTAAAGACCCGTCATCCTCTGGTTGGTCAGATTCATTCCTATAAAGACCCATCGTCCTCTGGTTGGTCAGGTTAATTCCTCTAAAGACCCGTCATCCTCTGGTTGGTCAGGTGGTCAGGTTCATTCCTCTAAAGACCTGCCATCTTCTGGTTGGTCAGGTTAATTCCTCTAAAGACCCGTCATCCTCTAGTTGGTCAGGTTCATTCCTCTAAAGACCCATCGTCCTCTGGTTGGTCAGGTTCATTCCTCTAAAGACCCGTCGTCCTCTGTTTGGTCAGGTTAATTCCTCTAAAGACCCGTCATCCTCTGGTTGGTCAGGTGGTCAGGTTCATTCCTCTAAAGACCCGCCATCCTCTGGTTGGTCAGGTGGTCAGGTTTGTTCCTCTAAAGACCCGTAATCCTCTGGTTGGTCAGGTTCATTCCTCTAAAGACCCGTCATCCTCTGGTTGGTCAGGTTCATTCCTCTAAAGACCTGTCATCCTCTGGTTGGTCAGGTTCATTCCTCTAAAGACCCGTCATTCTCTGGTTGGTCAGGTTCATTCCTCTAAAGACCCGTCGTCCTCTGGTTGGTCAGGTTCACTCCACTAAAGACCCGTCATCCTCTGGTTGGTCAGGTTCATTCCTGTAAAGACCCGTCGTACTCTGGTTGGTCAGGTTCATTCCTCTAAAGACCCGTCGTCCTCTGGTTGGTCAGGTTCATTCCTCTAAAGACCCGTCATCCTCTGGTTGGTCAGGTTCATTACTCTAAAGACCCGTCATCCTCTGGTTGGTCAGGTTCATTACTCTAAAGACCCGTCATCCTCTGGTTGGTCAGGTGGTCAGGTTCATTCCTCTAAAGACCCGTCATCCTCTGGTTGGTCAGGTGGTTACACTCATTCCTCTAAAGACCCGTCATCCTCTGGTTGTCAGGTGGTCAGATCCGTTCCTCTAAAGACCCATCATCCTCTGGTTGGTCAGGTTCATTCCTCTAAAGACACGTCATACTATGGTTTGTCAGGTGGTCAGGTTCATTCCTCTAAAGACCCGTCATCCTCTGGTGGTCAGGTTCATTCCTCTGAAGACCCGTCATCCTGTGGTTGGTCAGGTTCGTTCCTCTAAAGACCCGTCGTCCTCAGGTTGATCAGGTTTGTTTCTCTAAAGACCCGTCATCCTCTGGTTGGTCAGGTTCTTTCCTCTAAAGACCCATCATCCTCTAGTTGGTCAGGTTCATTCCTGTAAAGACCCGTCGTCCTCTGGTTGGTCAGGTTAATTCCTCTAAAGACCCGTCATCCTCTGGTTGGTCAGGTTCATTCCTCTAAAGACCCGTCGTCCTCTGGTTGGTCAGGTTCGTTCCTCTAAAGACCCGTCGTCCTCTGGTTGGTGAGGTTTGTGCCTCTAAAGACCCGTCGTCCTCTTGTTGATCAGGTTCATTCCTCTAAAGACCCTTCATCCTCTGGTTGGTCAGATGGTCAGGTTTGTTCCTCTAAAGACCCATCGTCCTCTGGTTGGTAAGATGGTCAGGTTCATTCCTCTAAAGACCCATCGTCCTCTGGTTGGTCAGATGGTCAGGTTTATTCCTCTAAAGACCCGTCATCCTCTGGTTGGTCAGGTTCATTCCTCTAAAGACCCGTCATCCTCTGGTTGGTCATGTGGTCAGGTTCATTCCTCTAAAGACCCGCTATCCTCTGGTTGTTCAGGTGGTCAGGTTTGTTCCTCTAAAGACCCGTCATCCTCTGGTTGGTCAGGTGGTCAGGTTCATTCCTCTAAAGACCTGCCATCTTCTGGTTGGTCAGGTTAATTCCTCTAAAGACCCGTCATCCTCTGGTTGGTCAGGTTCATTCCTCTAAAGACCCATCGTCCTCTGGTTGGTCAGGTTCATTCCTCTAAAGACCCGTCGTCCTCTGTTTGGTCAGGTTAATTCCTCTAAAGACCCGTCATCCTCTGGTTGGTCAGGTGGTCAGGTTCATTCCTCTAAAGACCCGCCATCCTCTGGTTGGTCAGGTGGTCAGGTTTGTTCCTCTAAAGACCCGTAATCCTCTGGTTGGTCAGGTTCATTCCTCTAAAGACCCGTCATCCTCTGGTTGGTCAGGTTCATTCCTCTAAAGACCTGTCATCCTGTGGTTGGTCAGGTTCATTCCTCTAAAGACCCGTCATTCTCTGGTTGGTCAGGTTCATTCCTCTAAAGACCCGTCGTCCTCTGGTTGGTCAGGTTCACTCCACTAAAGACCCGTCATCCTCTGGTTGGTCAGGTTCATTCCTGTAAAGACCCGTCGTACTCTGGTTGGTCAGGTTCATTCCTCTAAAGACCCGTCGTCCTCTGGTTGGTCAGGTTCATTCCTCTAAAGACCCGTCATCCTCTGGTTGGTCAGGTTCATTACTCTAAAGACCCGTCATCCTCTGGTTGGTCAGGTTCATTACTCTAAAGACCCGTCATCCTCTGGTTGGTCATGTGGTCAGGTTCATTCCTCTAAAGACCCGCTATCCTCTGGTTGTTCAGGTGGTCAGGTTTGTTCCTCTAAAGACCCGTAATCCTCTGGTTGGTCAGGTTCATTCCTCTAAAGACCCGTCATCCTCTGGTTGGTCAGGTTCATTCCTCTAAAGACCCATCGTCCTTTGGTTGGTCAGGTTCATTCCTCTAAAGACCACTCATCCTCTGGTTGGTCAGGTTCATTCCTCTAAAGACCAGTCATCCTCTGGTTGGTCAGGTTCATTCCTCTAAAGACCCATCGTCCTTTGGTTGGTCAGGTTCATTCCTCTAAAGACCCGTCATCCTCTGGTTGGTCAGGTTCATTCCTCTAAAGACCCATCGTCCTCTGGTTGTTCAGGTTCATTCCTCTAAAGACCTGCCGTCTTCTGGTTGGTCAGGTTAATTCCTCTAAAGACCCGTCATCCTCTGGTTGGTCAGGTTCATTCCTCTAAAGACCCATCGTCCTCTGGTTGGTCAGGTTCATTCCTCTAAAGACCCGTCGTCCTTTGTTTGGTCAGGTTAATTCCTCTAAAGACCCGTCATCCTCTGGTTGGTCAGGTGGTCAGGTTCATTCCTCTAAAGACCCGCCATCCTCTGGTTGGTCAGGTGGTCAGGTTTGTTCCTCTAAAGACCCGTAATCCTCTGGTTGGTCAGGTTCATTCCTCTAAAGACCCGTCATCCTCTGGTTGGTCAGGTTCATTCCTCTAAAGACCTGTCATCCTCTGGTTGGTCAGGTTCATTCCTCTAAAGACCCGTCATCCTCTGGTTGGTCAGGTTCATTCCTCTAAAGACCCGTCGTCCTCTGGTTGGTCAGGTTCACTCCACTAAAGACCCGTCATCCTCTGGTTGGTCAGGTTCATTCCTGTAAAGACCCGTCGTACTCTGGTTGGTCAGGTTCATTCTTCTAAAGACCCTTCGTCCTCTGGTTGGTCAGGTTCATTCCTCTAAAGACCCGTCATCCTCTGGTTGGTCAGGTTCATTCCTCTAAAGACCCGTCATCCTCTGGTTGGTCAGGTGGTCAGGTTCATTCCTCTAAAGACCCGTCATCCTCTGGTTGGTCAGGTGGTTAGGTTCATTCCTCTAAAGACCCGTCATCCTCTGGTTGTCAGGTGGTCAGATCCGTTCCTCTAAAGACCCATCATCCTCTGGTTGGTCAGGTTCATTCCTCTAAAGACCCGTCATACTATGGTTTGTCAGGTGGTCAGGTTCATTCCTCTAAAGACCCGTCATCCTCTGGTTGGTCAGGTTCATTCCTCTAAAGACCCGTCATCCTCTGGTTGGTCAGGTTAATTCCTCTAAAGACCCGTCGTCCTCTGGTTGGACAGGTTCATTCCTCTGAAGACCCGTCATCCTGTGGTTGGTCAGGTTCGTTCCTCTAAAGACCCGTCGTCCTCAGGTTGATCAGGTTTGTTTCTCTAAAGACCCGTCATCCTCTGGTTGGTCAGGTTCTTTCCTCTAAAGACCCATCATCCTCTAGTTGGTCAGGTTCATTCCTGTAAAGACCCGTCGTCCTCTGGTTGGTCAGGTTAATTCCTCTAAAGACCCGTCATCCTCTGGTTGGTCAGGTTCATTCCTCTAAAGACCCGTCGTCCTCTGGTTGGTCAGGTTCGTTCCTCTAAAGACCCGTCGTCCTCTGGTTGGTGAGGTTTGTGCCTCTAAAGACCCGTCGTCCTCTTGTTGATCAGGTTCATTCCTCTAAAGACCCGTCATCCTCTGGTTGGTCAGGTTCATTCCTCTAAAGACCCGTCGTCCTCTGGTTGGTCAGGTTCATTCCTCTAAAGACCCGTCATCCTCTGGTTGGTCAGGTTCATTCCTCTAAAGACCCGTCATCCTCTGGTTGGTCAGGTGGTCAGGTTCATTCCTCTAAAGACCCGTCATCCTCTGGTTGGTCAGGTGGTTAGATTCATTCCTCTAAAGACCCGTCATCCTCTGGTTGATCAGGTTCATTTCTCTAAAGACCCGTCATCCTCTGGTTTGTCAGGTGGTCAGATTCGTTCCTCTAAAGACCCATCATCCTCTGGTTGGTCAGGTTCATTCCTCTAAAGACCAATCATACTCTGGTTTGTCAGGTTCATTGCTCTAAAGACCCGTCATCCTCTGGTTGGTCAGGTTCATTCCTCTAAAGACCCGTCCTTTAAAGACCCGTCATCCTTTGGTTGGTCAGGTTCATTCCTCTAAAGACCCGTCATCCTCTGGTTGGTCAGGTTCGTTCCTCTAAAGAACCATCATCCTCTGGTTGGTCAGGTTCACTCCTCTAAAGACCCGTCATCCTCTGGTTGGTCAGGTTCATTCCTCTAAAGACCCGTCATCCTCTGGTTGGTCAGGTTCATTCCTCTAAAGACCCGTCATCCTCTGGTTGGTCAGGTTCGTTCCTCTAAAGACCCGTCATCCTCTTGTTGGTCAGGTTCATTGCTCTAAAGACCCGTGATTCTCTGGTTGGTCAGGTTCGTTCCTCTAAAGACATGTCATCCTCTGGTTGGTCAGGTTCGTTCCTCTAAAGACCCATCGTCCTCTGGTTGGTCTGGTTCATTCCTCTAAAGACCCGTCGTCCTCTGATTGGTCAGGTTCATTCCTCTAAAGACCCGTCATCCTCTGGTTGGTCAGATTCATTCCTCTAAAGACCCGTCATCCTCTGGTTGGTCAGGTGGTCAGGTTCATTCCTCTAAAGACCTGCCATCTTCTGGTTGGTCAGGTTCATTCCTCTAAAGACCCGTCATCCTCTGGTTGGTCAGGTTCATTCCTCTAAAGACCCGTCGTCCTCTGGTTGGTCAGGTTCATTCCTCTAAAGACCCGTCATCCTCTGGTTGGTCAGGTTCATTCCTCTAAAGACCCATCATCCTCTGGTTGGTCAGGTGGTCAGGTTCATTCCTCTAAAGACCTGCCATCTTCTGGTTGGTCAGGTTAATTCCTCTAAAGACCCGTCGTCCTCTGTTTGGTCAGGTTAATTCCTCTAAAGACCCGTCATCCTCTGGTTGGTCAGGTGGTCAGGTTCATTCCTCTAAAGACCCGCCATCCTCTGGTTGGTCAGGTGGTCAGGTTTGTTCCTCTAAAGACCCGTAATCCTCTGGTTGGTCAGGTTCATTCCTCTAAAGACCCGTCATCCTCTGGTTGGTCAGGTTCATTCCTCTAAAGACCCATCGTCCTCTGGTTGGTCAGGTTCATTCCTCTAAAGACCCGTCATCCTCTGGTTGGTCAGGTTCATTCCTCTAAAGACCCGTCATCCTCTGGTTGGTCAGGTTCATTCCTCTAAAGACCCGTCATCCTCTAGTTGGTCAGGTTCATTCCTCTAAAGACCTGTTGTCCTCTGGTTGGTCAGGTTCTTTCCTCTGAAGACCCGTCGTCCTCTGGTTGGTCAGGTTCATTCCTCTAAAGACCCGTCATCCTCTGGTTGGTCAGGTTCATTCCTCTAAAGACCCGTCATCCTCTGGTTGGTCAGGTTCATTCCTCTAAAGACCTATCGTCCTCTGGTTGGTCAGGTTCATTCCTCTAAAGACCCGTCGTCCTCTGTTTGGTCAGGTTAATTCCTCTAAAGACCCGTCATCCTCTGGTTGGTCATGTGGTCAGATTCATTCCTCTAAAGACCCGCTATCCTCTGGTTGGTCAGGTGGTCAGGTTTGTTCCTCTAAAGACCCGTAATCCTCTGGTTGGTCAGGTTCATTCCTCTAAAGACCCGTCATCCTCTGGTTGGTCAGGTTCATTCCTCTAAAGACCCATCGTCCTCTGGTTGGTCAGGTTCATTCCTCTAAAACCCGTCATCCTCTGGTTGGTCAGGTTCATTCCTCTAAAGACCCATCGTCCTCTGGTTGTTCAGTTTCATTCCTCTAAAGACCCGTCATCCTCTGGTTGGTCAGGTTCATTCCTCTAAACACCCGTCATCCTCTGGTTGGTCAGGTTCATTCCTCTAAAGACCCGTCGTCCTCTGGTTGGTCAGGTTCTTTCCTCTAAAGACCCGTCGTCCTCTGGTTGGTCAGGCTCATTCCTCTAAAGACCCGTCATCCTCTGGTTGATCAGGTGGTCAGGTTCATTCCTCTAAAGACCCGTCATCCTCTGGTTGGTCAGGTGGTTAGGTTCATTCCTCTAAAGACCCGTCATCCTCTGGTTGGTCAGGTTCATTCTTTTAAAGACCCGTCATCCTCTGGTTTGTCAGGTGGTCAGATCCATTCCTCTAAAGACCCATCATCCTCTGTTTGGTCAGGTTCATTCCTCTAAAGACCCGTCATACTCATGTTTGTCAGGTGGTCAGGTTCATTCCTCTAAAGACCCGTCATCCTCTGGTTGGTCAGGTGGTCAGGTTCATTCCTCTAAAGACCCGTCATCCTCTGGTTGGTCAGTTTCGTTCCTCTAAAGGCCCGTCAACCTCATGTTGGTCAGGTTCATTCCTCTAAAGACCCGTCATCCTCTGGTTGGTCAGGTTCGTTCCTCTAAAGACCCGTCATCCTCTGGTTGGTCAGGTTCGCTCCTCTAAAGACCCATCGTCCTCTGGTTAGTCAGGTTCATTCCTCTGAAGACCCGTCATCCTGTGGTTGGTCAGGTTCGTTCCTCTAAAGACCCGTCGTCCTCAGGTTGATCAGGTTCGTTTCTCTAAAGACCCGTCATCCTCTGGTTGGTCAGGTTCTTTCCTCTAAAGACCCATCATCCTCTGGTTGGTTAGGTTCATTCCTCTAAAGACCCGTCATCCTCTGGATTGTCAGGTTCATTCCTCTAAAGACCCGTCATCCTCTGGTTGGTCAGGTTCGTTCCTCTAAAGAACCATCATCCTCTGGTTGGTCAGGTTCACTCCTCTAAAGACCCGTCATCCTCTGGTTTGTCAGGTTCATTCCTCTAAAGACCCGTCATCCTCTGGTTGGTCAGGTTCATTCCTCTAAAGACCCATCATCCTCTGGTTGGTCAGCTTCATTCCTCTAAAGACCCGTCATCCTCTGGTTGGTCAGGTTCATTCCTCTAAAGACCCGTCATCCTCTGGTTGGTCAGGTTCGTTCCTCTAAAGACCCGTCATCCTCTTGTTGGTCAGGTTCATTGCTCTAAAGACCCGTGATTCTCTGGTTGGTCAGGTTCGTTCCTCTAAAGACCTGTCATCCTCTGGTTGGTCAGGTTCGTTCCTCTAAAGACCCATCGTCCTCTGGTTGGTTTGGTTCATTCCTCTAAAGACCCGTCGTCCTCTGATTGGTCAGGTTCATTCCTCTAAAGACCCGTCATCCTCTTGTTGGTCAGGTTCATTGCTCTAAAGACCCGTGATTCTCTGGTTGGTCAGGTTCGTTCCTCTAAAGACCTGTCATCCTCTGGTTGGTCAGGTTCGTTCCTCTAAAGACCCATCGTCCTCTGGTTGGTCTGGTTCATTCCTCTAAAGACCCGTCGTCCTCTGATTGATCAGGTTCATTCCTCTAAAGACCCGTCATCCTCTGGTTGGTCAGGTTAATTCCTCTAAAGACCCGTCGTCCTCTGTTTGGTCAGGTTAATTCCTCTAAAGACCTGTCATCCTCTGGTTGGTCAGGTGGTCAGGTTCATTCCTCTAAAGACCCGCCATCCTCTGGTTGGTCAGGTGGTCAGGTTTGTTCCTCTAAAGACCCGTAATCCTCTGGTTGGTCAGGTTCATTCCTCTAAAGACCCGTCATCCTCTGGTTGGTCAGGTTCATTCCTCTAAAGACCCATCGTCCTCTGGTTGGTCAGGTTCATTCCTCTAAAGACCCGTCATCCTCTGGTTGGTCAGGTTCATTCCTCTAAAGACCCATCGTCCTCTGGTGTGTCAGGTTCATTCCTCTAAAGACCCGTCATCCTCTGGTTGGTCAGGTTCATTCCTCTAAAGACCCGTCATCCTCTGGTTGGTCAGGTTCATTCCTCTAAAGACCCGTTGTCCTCTGGTTGGTCAGGTTCTTTCCTCTAAAGACCCGTCGTCCTCTGGTTGGTCAGGTTCATTCCTCTAAAGACCCGTCATCCTCTGGTTGGTCAGGTTCATTCCTCTAAAGACCCGTCATCCTCTGGTTGGTCAGGTTCATTCCTCTAAAGACCCATCGTCCTCTGGTTGGTCAGGTTCATTCCTCTAAAGACCCGTCGTCCTCTGTTTGGTCAGGTTCATTCCTCTAAAGACCCGTCATCCTCTGGTTGGTCATGTGGTCAGGTTCATTCCTCTAAAGACCCGCTATCCTCTGGTTGGTCAGGTGGTCAGGTTTGTTCCTCTAAAGACCCGTCATCCTCTGGTTGGTCAGGTTCATTCCTCTAAAGACCCGTCATCCTCTGGTTGGTCAGGTTCATTCCTCTAAAGACCCATCGTCCTCTGGTTGGTCAGGTTCATTCCTCTAAAGACCCGTCATCCTCTGGTTGGTCAGGTTCATTCCTCTAAAGACCCATCGTCCTCTGGTTGTTCAGGTTCATTCCTCTAAAGACCCGTCATCCTCTGGTTGGTCAGGTTCATTCCTCTAAACACCCGTCATCCTCTGGTTGGTCAGGTTCATTCCTCTAAAGACCCGTCGTCCTCTGGTTGGTCAGGTTCTTTCCTCTAAAGACCCGTCGTCCTCTGGTTGGTCAGGCTCATTCCTCTAAAGACCCGTCATCCTCTGGTTGATCAGGTGGTCAGGTTCATTCCTCTAAAGACCCGTCATCCTCTGGTTGGTCAGGTGGTTAGGTTCATTCCTCTAAAGACCCGTCATCCTCTGGTTGGTCAGGTTCATTCCTCTAAAGACCCGTCATCATCTGGTTTGTCAGGTGGTCAGGTTCATTCCTCTAAAGACCCGTCATCCTCTGGTTGGTCAGGTGGTCAGGTTCATTCCTCTAAAGACCCGTCATCCTCTGGTTGGTCAGGTGGTCAGGTTCATTCCTCTAAAGACCCATCATCCTCTGTTTGGTCAGGTTCATTCCTCTAAAGACCCGTCATACTCATGTTTGTCAGGTGGTCAGGTTCATTCCTCTAAAGACCCGTCATCCTCTGGTTGGTCAGGTGGTCAGGTTCATTCCTCTAAAGACCCGTCATCCTCTGGTTGGTCAGTTTCGTTCCTCTAAAGGCCCGTCAACCTCTTGTTGGTCAGGTTCATTCCTCTAAAGACCCGTCATCCTCTGGTTGGTCAGGTTCGTTCCTCTAAAGACCCGTCATCCTCTGGTTGGTCAGGTTCGCTCCTCTAAAGACTCCTCATCCTCTGGTTGGTCAGGTTCATTCCTCTAAAGACCCATCGTCCTCTGGTTGGTCAGGTTAATTCCTCTAAAGACCCGTCGTCCTCTGGTTAGTCAGGTTCATTCCTCTGAAGACCCGTCATCCTGTGGTTGGTCAGGTTCGTTCCTCTAAAGACCCGTCGTCCTCAGGTTGATCAGGTTCGTTTCTCTAAAGACCCTTCATCCTCTGGTTGGTCAGGTTCTTTCCTCTAAAGACCCATCATCCTCTGGTTGGTTAGGTTCATTCTTCTAAAGACCCGTCGTCCTCTGGTTGGTCAGGTTAATTCCTCTAAAGACCCGTCATCCTCTGGTTGGTCAGGTTCATTCCTCTAAAGACCCAACGTCCTCTGGTTGGTCAGTTTCATTCCTCTAAAGACCCGTCGTCCTCTGGTTGGTCAGGTTCATTCCTCTAAAGACCCGTCATCCTCTGGTTTGTCAGGTTCATTCCTCTAAAGACCCGTCATCCTCTGGTTGGTCAGGTGGTCAGGTTCATTCCTCTAAAGACCCGTCATCCTCTGGTTGGTCAGGTGGTTAGGTTCATTCCTCTAAAGACCCGCCATCCTCTGGTTGGTAAGGTGGTCAGGTTTGTTCCTCTAAAGACCCGTAGTCCTCTGGTTGTTCAGGTTAATTCCTCTAAAGACCCGTCATCCTCTGGTTGGTCAGGTTCATTCCTCTAAAGACCCATCGTCCTCTGGTTGGTCAGGTTCATTCCTCTAAAGACCCGTCATCCTCTGGTTGGTCAGGTTCATTCCTCTAAAGACCCGTCATCCTCTGGTTGGTCAGGTTTATTCCTCTAAAGACCCGTCGTCCTCTGGTTGGTCAGGTTCTTTCTTCTAAAGACCCATCGTCCTCTGGTTGGTCAGGATCATTCCTCTAAAGACCCGTCATCCTCTGGTTGATCAGGTGGTCAGGTTCATTCCTCTAAAGACCCGTCATCCTCTGGTTGGTCAGGTGGTTAGGTTCATTCCTCTAAAGACCCATCATCCTCTGGTTGGTCAGGTTCATTCCTCTAAAGACCCGTCATCCTCTGGTTTGTCAGGTGGTCAGATCCATTCCTCTAAAGACCCATCATCCTCTGGTTGGTCAGGTGCATTCCTCTAAAGACCCGTCATACTCATGTTTGTCAGGTGGTCAGGTTCATTCCTCTAAAGACCCGTCATCCTCTGGTTGGTCAGGTGGTCAGGTTCATTCCTCTAAAGACCCGTCATCCTCTGGTTGGTCAGTTTCGTTCCTCTAAGGCCCGTCATCCTCTGGTTAGTCAGGTTCATTCCTCTGAAGACCCGTCATCCTGTGGTTGGTCAGGTTCGTTCCTCTAAAGACCCGTCGTCCTCAGGTTGATCAGGTTCGTTTCTCTAAAGACCCGTCATCCTCTGGTTGGTCAGGTTCTTTCCTCTAAAGACCCATCATCCTCTGGTTGGTTAGGTTCATTCCTCTAAAGACCCGTCGTCCTCTGGTTGGTCAGGTTAATTCCTCTAAAGACCCGTCATCCTCTGGTTGGTCAGGTTCATTCCTCTAAAGACCCGTCGTCCTCTGGTTGGTCAGGTTCATTCCTCTAAAGACCCGTCGTCCTCTGGTTGGTCAGGTTCATTCCTCTAAAGACCCGTCATCCTCTGGTTTGTCAGGTTCATTCCTCTAAAGACCCGTCATCCTCTGGTTGGTCAGGTGGTCAGGTTCATTCCTCTAAAGACCCGTCATCCTCTGGTTGGTCAGGTGGTTAGGTTCATTCCTCTAAAGACCCGCCATCCTCTGGTTGGTCAGGTGGTCAGGTTTGTTCCTCTAAAGACCCGTAATCCTCTGGTTGGTCAGGTTCATTCATCTAAAGACCCGTCATCCTCTGGTTGGTCAGGTTCATTCCTCTAAAGACCCGTCATCCTCTGGTTGGTCATGTTCATTCCTCTAAAGACCCGTCATCCTCTGGTTGGTCAGGTTCATTCCTCTAAAGACCCGTCGTCCTCGGGTTGGTCAGGTTCTTTCCTCTAAAGACCCGTCGTCCTCTGGTTGGTCAGGTTCATTCCTCTAAAGACCCGTCATCCTCTGGTTGATCAGGTGGTCAGGTTCATTCCTCTAAAGACCCGTCATCCTCTGGTTGGTCAGGTGGTTAGGTTCATTCCTCTAAAGACCCGTCATCCTCTGGTTGGTCAGGTTCATTCCTCTAAAGACCCGTCATCCTCTGGTTTGTCAGGTGGTCAGATCCATTCCTCTAAAGACCCATCATCCTCTGGTTGGTCAGGTTCATTCCTCTAAAGACCCGTCATACTCATGTTTGTCAGGTGGTCAGGTTCATTCCTCTAAAGACCCGTCATCCTCTGGTTGGTCAGGTGGTCAGGTTCATTCCTCTAAAGACCCGTCATCCTCTGGTTGGTCAGTTTCGTTCCTCTAAAGGCCCGTCATCCTCTTGTTGCTCAGGTTCATTCCTCTAAAGACCCGTCATCCTCTGGTTGGTCAGGTTCGTTCCTCTAAAGACCCGTCATCCTCTGGTTGGTCAGGTTCGCTCCTCTAAAGACTCGTCATCCTCTGGTTGGTCAGGTTCATTCCTCTAAAGACCCATCGTCCTCTGGTTGGTCAGGTTAATTCCTCTAAAGACCCGTCGTCCTCTGGTTGGTCAGGTTCATTCCTCTGAAGACCCGTCATCCTGTGGTTGGTCAGGTTCGTTCCTCTAAAGACCCGTCGTCCTCAGGTTGATCAGGTTCGTTTCTCTAAAGACCCGTCATCCTCTGGTTGGTCAGGTTCTTTCCTCTAAAGACCCATCATCCTCTGGTTGGTTAGGTTCATTCCTCTAAAGACCCGTCGTCCTCTGGTTGGTCAGGTTCATTCCTCTAAAGCCCCGTCGTCCTATGGTTGGTCAGGTTCATTCCTCTAAAGACCCATTGTCCTCTGGTTGGTCAGGTTAATTCCTCTAAAGACCCGTCGTCCTCTGGTTGGTCAGGTTAATTTCTCTGAAGACCCGTCATCCTGTGGTTGGTCAGGTTCGTTCCTCTGAAGACCCGTCGTCCTCAGGTTGATCAGGTTCGTTTCTCTAAAGACCCGTCATCCTCTGGTTGGTCAGGTTCTTTCCTCTAAAGACCCATCATCCTCTGGTTGGTTAGGTTCATTCCTCTAAAGACCCGTCGTCCTCTGGTTGGTCAGGTTAATTCCTCTAAAGACCGGTCATCCTCTGGTTGGTCAGGTTCATTCCTCTAAAGACCCGTCGTCCTCTGGTTGGTCAGGTTCATTCCTCTAAAGACCCGTCGTCCTCTGGTTGGTCAGGTTCATTCCTCTAAAGACCCGTCATCCTCTGGTTTGTCAGGTTCATTCCTCTAAAGACCCGTCATCCTAAGGTTGGTCAGGTGGTCAGGTTCATTCCTCTAAAGACCCGTCATCCTAAGGTTGGTCAGGTGGTCAGGTTCATTCCTCTAAAGACCCGTCATCCTCTGGTTGGTCAGGTGGTTAGGTTCATTCCTCTAAAGACCCGTCATCCTCTGGTTGGTCAGGTGGTCAGGTTCATTCCTCTAAAGACCCTCCATCCTCTGGTTGGTCAGGTGGTCAGGTTTGTTCCTCTAAAGACCCGTAGTCCTCTGGTTGGTCAGGTTCATTCCTCTAAAGACCCGTCATCCTCTGGTTGGTCAGGTTCATTCCTCTAAAGACCCATCGTCCTCTGGTTGGTCAGGTTCATTCCTCTAAAGACCCGTCATCCTCTGGTTGGTCAGGTTCATTCCTCTAAAGACCCGTCATCCTCTGGTTGGTCAGGTTCATTCCTCTAAAGACCCGTCGTCCTCTGGTTGGTCAGGTTATTTCCTCTAAAGACCCATCGTCCTCTGGTTGGTCAGGTTCATTCCTCTAAAGACCCGTCATCCTCTGGTTGATCAGGTGGTCAGGTTCATTCCTCTAAAGACCCGTCATCCTCTGGTTGGTCAGGTGGTTAGGTTCATTCCTCTAAAGACCCATCATCCTCTGGTTGGTCAGGTTCATTCCTCTAAAGACCCGTCATCCTCTGGTTTGTCAGGTGGTCAGATCCATTCCTCTAAAGACCCATCATCCTCTGGTTGGTCAGGTTCATTCCTCTAAAGACCCGTCATACTCATGTTTGTCAGGTGGTCAGGTTCATTCCTCTAAAGACCCGTCATCCTCTGGTTGGTCAGGTGGTCAGGTTCATTCCTCTAAAGACCCGTCATCCTCTGGTTGGTCAGTTTCGTTCCTCTAAAGGCCCGTCATCCTCTGGTTAGTCAGGTTCATTCCTCTGAAGACCCGTCATCCTGTGGTTGGTCAAGTTCGTTCCTCTAAAGACCCGTCGTCCTCAGGTTGATCAGGTTCGTTTCTCTAAAGACCCGTCATCCTCTGGTTGGTCAGGTTCTTTCCTCTAAAGACCCATCATCCTCTGGTTGGTTAGGTTCATTCCTCTAAAGACCCGTCATCCTCTGGTTGTCAGGTTCATTCCTCTAAAGACCCGTCATCCTCTGGTTGGTCAGGTTCATTCCTCTAAAGACCCATCGTCCTCTGGTTGGTCAGGTTCATTCCTCTAAAGACCCGTCATCCTCTGGTTGGTCAGGTTCATTCCTCTAAAGACCCGTCATCCTCTGGTTGGTCAGGTTCATTCCTCTAAAGACCCGTCGTCCTCTGGTTGGTCAGGTTCTTTCCTCTAAAGACCCATCGTCCTCTGGTTGGTCAGGTTCATTCCTCTAAAGACCCGTCGTCCTCTGGTTGGTCAGGTTCATTCCTCTAAAGACCCGTCGTCCTCTGGTTGGTCAGGTTCATTCCTCTAAAGACCCGTCATCCTCTGGTTTGTCAGGTTCATTCCTCTAAAGACCCGTCATCCTAAGGTTGGTCAGGTGGTCAGGTTCATTCCTCTAAAGACCCGTCATCCTCTGGTTGGTCAGGTGGTTAGGTTCATTCCTCTAAAGACCCGTCATCCTCTGGTTGGTCAGGTGGTCAGGTTCATTCCTCTAAAGACCCTCCATCCTCTGGTTGGTCAGGTGGTCAGGTTTGTTCCTCTAAAGACCCGTAGTCCTCTGGTTGGTCAGGTTCATTCCTCTAAAGACCCGTCATCCTCTGGTTGGTCAGGTTCATTCCTCTAAAGACCCATCGTCCTCTGGTTGGTCAGGTTCATTCCTCTAAAGACCCGTCATCCTCTGGTTGGTCAGGTTCATTCCTCTAAAGACCCGTCATCCTCTGGTTGGTCAGGTTCATTCCTCTAAAGACCCGTCGTCCTCTGGTTGGTCAGGTTATTTCCTCTAAAGACCCATCGTCCTCTGGTTGGTCAGGTTCATTCCTCTAAAGACCCGTCATCCTCTGGTTGATCAGGTGGTCAGGTTCATTCCTCTAAAGACCCGTCATCCTCTGGTTGGTCAGGTGGTTAGGTTCATTCCTCTAAAGACCCATCATCCTCTGGTTGGTCAGGTTCATTCCTCTAAAGACCCGTCATCCTCTGGTTTGTCAGGTGGTCAGATCCATTCCTCTAAAGACCCATCATCCTCTGGTTGGTCAGGTTCATTCCTCTAAAGACCCGTCATACTCATGTTTGTCAGGTGGTCAGGTTCATTCCTCTAAAGACCCGTCATCCTCTGGTTGGTCAGGTGGTCAGGTTCATTCCTCTAAAGACCCGTCATCCTCTGGTTGGTCAGTTTCGTTCCTCTAAAGGCCCGTCATCCTCTGGTTAGTCAGGTTCATTCCTCTGAAGACCCGTCATCCTGTGGTTGGTCAAGTTCGTTCCTCTAAAGACCCGTCGTCCTCAGGTTGATCAGGTTCGTTTCTCTAAAGACCCGTCATCCTCTGGTTGGTCAGGTTCTTTCCTCTAAAGATCCATCATCCTCTGGTTGGTTAGGTTCATTCCTCTAAAGACCCGTCATCCTCTGGTTGTCAGGTTCATTCCTCTAAAGACCCGTCATCCTCTGGTTGGTCAGGTTCATTCCTCTAAAGACCCATCGTCCTCTGGTTGGTCAGGTTCATTCCTCTAAAGACCCGTCATCCTCTGGTTGGTCAGGTTCATTCCTCTAAAGACCCGTCATCCTCTGGTTGGTCAGGTTCATTCCTCTAAAGACCCGTCGTCCTCTGGTTGGTCAGGTTCTTTCCTCTAAAGACCCATCGTCCTCTGGTTGGTCAGGTTCATTCCTCTAAAGACCCGTCATCCTCTGGTTGATCAGGTGGTCAGGTTCATTCCTCTAAAGACCCGTCATCCTCTGGTTGGTCAGGTGGTTAGGTTCATTCCTCTAAAGACCCATCATCCTCTGGTTGGTCAGGTTCATTCCTCTAAAGACCCGTCATCCTCTGTTTGGTCAGGTTCATTCCTCTAAAGACCCGTCATCCTCTGGTTGGTCAGGTTCATTCCTCTAAAGACCCGTCATACTCATGTTTGTCAGGTGGTCAGATCCATTCCTCTAAAGACCCATCATCCTCTGGTTGGTCAGGTTCATTCCTCTAAAGACCCGTCATACTCACGTTTGTCAGGTGGTCAGGTTCATTCCTCTAAAGACCCGTCATCCTCTGGTTGATCAGGTGGTCAGGTTCATTCCTCTAAAGACCCGTCATCCTCTGGTTGGTCAGGTTCATTCCTCTAAAGACCCGTCGTCCTCTGGTTGGTCAGGTTATTTCCTCTAAAGACCCATCGTCCTCTGGTTGGTCAGGTTCATTCCTCTAAAGACCCGTCATCCTCTGGTTGATCAGGTGGTCAGGTTCATTCCTCTAAAGACCCGTCATCCTCTGGTTGGTCAGGTGGTTAGGTTCATTCCTCTAAAGACCCATCATCCTCTGGTTGGTCAGGTTCATTCCTCTAAAGACCCGTCATCCTCTGGTTTGTCAGGTGGTCAGATCCATTCCTCTAAAGACCCATCATCCTCTGTTTGGTCAGGTTCATTCCTCTAAAGACCCGTCATACTCATGTTTGTCAGGTGGTCAGGTTCATTCCTCTAAAGACCCGTCATCCTCTGGTTGGTCAGGTGGTCAGGTTCATTCCTCTAAAGACCCGTCATCCTCTGGTTGGTCAGTTTCGTTCCTCTAAAGGCCCGTCATCCTCTGGTTAGTCAGGTTCATTCCTCTGAAGACCCGTCATCCTGTGGTTGGTCAAGTTCGTTCCTCTAAAGACCCGTCGTCCTCAGGTTGATCAGGTTCGTTTCTCTAAAGACCCGTCATCCTCTGGTTGGTCAGGTTCTTTCCTCTAAAGACCCATCATCCTCTGGTTGGTTAGGTTCATTCCTCTAAAGACCCGTCATCCTCTGGTTGTCAGGTTCATTCCTCTAAAGACCCGTCATCCTCTGGTTGGTCAGGTTCATTCCTCTAAAGACCCATCGTCCTCTGGTTGGTCAGGTTCATTCCTCTAAAGACCCGTCATCCTCTGGTTGGTCAGGTTCATTCCTCTAAAGACCCGTCATCCTCTGGTTGGTCAGGTTCATTCCTCTAAAGACCCGTCGTCCTCTGGTTGGTCAGGTTCTTTCCTCTAAAGACCCATCGTCCTCTGGTTGGTCAGGTTCATTCCTCTAAAGACCCGTCATCCTCTGGTTGATCAGGTGGTCAGGTTCATTCCTCTAAAGACCCGTCATCCTCTGGTTGGTCAGGTGGTTAGGTTCATTCCTCTAAAGACCCATCATCCTCTGGTTGGTCAGGTTCATTCCTCTAAAGACCCGTCATCCTCTGGTTGGTCAGGTTCATTCCTCTAAAGACCCGTCATCCTCTGGTTGGTCAGGTTCATTCCTCTAAAGACCCGTCATACTCATGTTTGTCAGGTGGTCAGATCCATTCCTCTAAAGACCCATCATCCTCTGGTTGGTCAGGTTCATTCCTCTAAAGACCCGTCATACTCATGTTTGTCAGGTGGTCAGGTTCATTCCTCTAAAGACCCGTCATCCTCTGGTTGATCAGGTGGTCAGGTTCATTCCTCTAAAGACCCGTCGTCCTCTGGTTGGTCAGGTTCATTCCTCTAAAGACCCGTCATCCTCTGGTTTGTCAGGTTCATTCCTCTAAAGACCCGTCATCCTCTGGTTGGTCAGGTGGTCAGGTTCATTCCTCTAAAGACCCGTCATCCTCTGGTTGGTCAGGTGGTTAGGTTCATTCCTCTAAAGACCCGTCATCCTCTGGTTGGTCAGGTGGTCAGGTTCATTCCTCTAAAGACCCGCCATCCTCTGGTTGGTCAGGTGGTCAGGTTTGTTCCTCTAAAGACCCGTAGTCCTCTGGTTGGTCAGGTTCATTCCTCTAAAGACCCGTCATCCTCTGGTTGGTCAGGTTCATTCCTCTAAAGACCCATCGTCCTCTGGTTGGTCAGGTTCATTCCTCTAAAGACCCGTCGTCCTCTGGTTGGTCAGGTTCATTCCTCTAAAGACCCGTCATCCTCTGGTTGGTCAGGTTCATTCCTCTAAAGACCCGTCGTCCTCTGGTTGGTCAGGTTCTTTCCTCTAAAGACCCATCGTCCTCTGGTTGGTCAGGTTCATTCCTCTAAAGACCCGTCATCCTCTGGTTTATCAGGTGGTCAGGTTCATTCCTCTAAAGACCCGTCATCCTCTGGTTGGTCAGGTGGTTAGGTTCATTCCTCTAAAGACCCATCATCCTCTGGTTGGTCAGGTTCATTCCTCTAAAGACCCGTCATCCTCTGGTTTGTCAGGTGGTCAGATCCATTCCTCTAAAGACCCATCATCCTCTGGTTGGTCAGGTGGTTAGGTTCATTCCTCTAAAGACCCATCATCCTCTGGTTGGTCAGGTTCATTCCTCTAAAGACCCGTCATCCTCTGTTTGGTCAGGTTCATTCCTCTAAAGACCCGTCATCCTCTGGTTGGTCAGGTTCATTCCTCTAAAGACCCGTCATACTCATGTTTGTCAGGTGGTCAGATCCATTCCTCTAAAGACCCATCATCCTCTGGTTGGTCAGGTTCATTCCTCTAAAGACCCGTCATACTCATGTTTGTCAGGTGGTCAGGTTCATTCCTCTAAAGACCCGTCATCCTCTGGTTGATCAGGTGGTCAGGTTCATTCCTCTAAAGACCCGTCATCCTCTGGTTGGTCAGGTTCATTCCTCTAAAGACCCGTCGTCCTCTGGTTGGTCAGGTTATTTCCTCTAAAGACCCGTCATCCTCTGGTTGATCAGGTGGTCAGGTTCATTCCTCTAAAGACCCGTCATCCTCTGGTTGGTCAGGTTCATTCCTCTAAAGACCCGTCATCCTCTGGTTGATCAGGTGGTCAGGTTCATTCCTCTAAAGACCCGTCATCCTCTGGTTGGTCAGGTGGTTAGGTTCATTCCTCTAAAGACCCATCATCCTCTGGTTGGTCAGGTTCATTCCTCTAAAGACCCGTCATCCTCTGGTTTGTCAGGTGGTCAGATCCATTCCTCTAAAGACCCATCATCCTCTGGTTGGTCAGGTTCATTCCTCTAAAGACCCGTCATACTCATGTTTGTCAGGTGGTCAGGTTCATTCCTCTAAAGACCCGTCATCCTCTGGTTGGTCAGGTGGTCAGGTTCATTCCTCTAAAGACCCGTCATCCTCTGGTTGGTCAGTTTCGTTCCTCTAAAGGCCCGTCATCCTCTGGTTAGTCAGGTTCATTCCTCTGAAGACCCGTCATCCTGTGGTTGGTCAAGTTCGTTCCTCTAAAGACCCGTCGTCCTCAGGTTGATCAGGTTCGTTTCTCTAAAGACCCGTCATCCTCTGGTTGGTCAGGTTCTTTCCTCTAAAGACCCATCATCCTCTGGTTGGTTAGGTTCATTCCTCTAAAGACCCGTCATCCTCTGGTTGTCAGGTTCATTCCTCTAAAGACCCGTCATCCTCTGGTTGGTCAGGTTCATTCCTCTAAAGACCCATCGTCCTCTGGTTGGTCAGGTTCATTCCTCTAAAGACCCGTCATCCTCTGGTTGGTCAGGTTCATTCCTCTAAAGACCCGTCATCCTCTGGTTGGTCAGGTTCATTCCTCTAAAGACCCGTCGTCCTCTGGTTGGTCAGGTTCTTTCCTCTAAAGACCCATCGTCCTCTGGTTGGTCAGGTTCATTCCTCTAAAGACCCGTCATCCTCTGGTTGATCAGGTGGTCAGGTTCATTCCTCTAAAGACCCGTCATCCTCTGGTTGGTCAGGTGGTTAGGTTCATTCCTCTAAAGACCCATCATCCTCTGGTTGGTCAGGTTCATTCCTCTAAAGACCCGTCATCCTCTGGTTGGTCAGGTTCATTCCTCTAAAGACCCGTCATCCTCTGGTTGGTCAGGTTCATTCCTCTAAAGACCCGTCATACTCATGTTTGTCAGGTGGTCAGATCCATTCCTCTAAAGACCCATCATCCTCTGGTTGGTCAGGTTCATTCCTCTAAAGACCCGTCATACTCATGTTTGTCAGGTGGTCAGGTTCATTCCTCTAAAGACCCGTCATCCTCTGGTTGATCAGGTGGTCAGGTTCATTCCTCTAAAGACCCGTCGTCCTCTGGTTGGTCAGGTTCATTCCTCTAAAGACCCGTCATCCTCTGGTTTGTCAGGTTCATTCCTCTAAAGACCCGTCATCCTCTGGTTGGTCAGGTGGTCAGGTTCATTCCTCTAAAGACCCGTCATCCTCTGGTTGGTCAGGTGGTTAGGTTCATTCCTCTAAAGACCCGTCATCCTCTGGTTGGTCAGGTGGTCAGGTTCATTCCTCTAAAGACCCGCCATCCTCTGGTTGGTCAGGTGGTCAGGTTTGTTCCTCTAAAGACCCGTAGTCCTCTGGTTGGTCAGGTTCATTCCTCTAAAGACCCGTCATCCTCTGGTTGGTCAGGTTCATTCCTCTAAAGACCCATCGTCCTCTGGTTGGTCAGGTTCATTCCTCTAAAGACCCGTCGTCCTCTGGTTGGTCAGGTTCATTCCTCTAAAGACCCGTCATCCTCTGGTTGGTCAGGTTCATTCCTCTAAAGACCCGTCGTCCTCTGGTTGGTCAGGTTCTTTCCTCTAAAGACCCATCGTCCTCTGGTTGGTCAGGTTCATTCCTCTAAAGACCCGTCATCCTCTGGTTTATCAGGTGGTCAGGTTCATTCCTCTAAAGACCCGTCATCCTCTGGTTGGTCAGGTGGTTAGGTTCATTCCTCTAAAGACCCATCATCCTCTGGTTGGTCAGGTTCATTCCTCTAAAGACCCGTCATCCTCTGGTTTGTCAGGTGGTCAGATATATTCCTCTAAAGACCCATCATCCTCTGGTTGGTCAGGTTCATTCCTCTAAAGACCCGTCATACTCATGTTTGTCAGGTGGTCAGGTTCATTCCTCTAAAGACCCGTCATCCTCTGGTTGGTCAGGTGGTCAGGTTCATTCCTCTAAAGACCCGTCATCCTCTGGTTGGTCAGTTTCGTTCCTCTAAAGGCCCGTCATCCTCTGGTTAGTCAGGTTCATTCCTCTGAAGACCCGTCATCCTGTGGTTGGTCAAGTTCGTTCCTCTAAAGACCCGTCGTCCTCAGGTTGATCAGGTTCGTTTCTCTAAAGACCCGTCATCCTCTGGTTGGTCAGGTTCTTTCCTCTAAAGACCCATCATCCTCTGGTTGGTTAGGTTCATTCCTCTAAAGACCCGTCATCCTCTGGTTGGTCAGGTTCATTCCTCTAAAGACCCGTCATCCTCTGGTTGGTCAGGTTCATTCCTCTAAAGACCCATCGTCCTCTGGTTGGTCAGGTTCATTCCTCTAAAGACCCGTCATCCTCTGGTTGGTCAGGTTCATTCCTCTAAAGACCCGTCATACTCATGTTTGTCAGGTGGTCAGATCCATTCCTCTAAAGACCCATCATCCTCTGGTTGGTCAGGTTCATTCCTCTAAAGACCCGTCATACTCATGTTTGTCAGGTGGTCAGGTTCATTCCTCTAAAGACCCGTCATCCTCTGGTTGATCAGGTGGTCAGGTTCATTCCTCTAAAGACCCGTCATCCTCTGGTTGGTCAGGTTCATTCCTCTAAAGACCCGTCGTCCTCTGGTTGGTCAGGTTATTTCCTCTAAAGACCCATCGTCCTCTGGTTGGTCAGGTTCATTCCTCTAAAGACCCGTCATCCTCTGGTTGATCAGGTGGTCAGGTTCATTCCTCTAAAGACCCGTCATCCTCTGGTTGGTCAGGTGGTTAGGTTCATTCCTCTACAGACCCATCATCCTCTGGTTGGTCAGGTTCATTCCTCTAAAGACCCGTCATCCTCTGGTTTGTCAGGTGGTCAGATCCATTCCTCTAAAGACCCATCATCCTCTGGTTGGTCAGGTTCATTCCTCTAAAGACCCGTCATACTCATGTTTGTCAGGTGGTCAGGTTCATTCCTCTAAAGACCCGTCATCCTCTGGTTGGTCAGGTGGTCAGGTTCATTCCTCTAAAGACCCGTCATCCTCTGGTTGGTCAGTTTCGTTCCTCTAAAGGCCCGTCATCCTCTGGTTAGTCAGGTTCATTCCTCTGAAGACCCGTCATCCTGTGGTTGGTCAAGTTCGTTCCTCTAAAGACCCGTCGTCCTCAGGTTGATCAGGTTCGTTTCTCTAAAGACCCGTCATCCTCTGGTTGGTCAGGTTCTTTCCTCTAAAGACCCATCATCCTCTGGTTGGTTAGGTTCATTCCTCTAAAGACCCGTCATCCTCTGGTTGTCAGGTTCATTCCTCTAAAGACCCGTCATCCTCTGGTTGGTCAGGTTCATTCCTCTAAAGACCCATCGTCCTCTGGTTGGTCAGGTTCATTCCTCTAAAGACCCGTCATCCTCTGGTTGGTCAGGTTCATTCCTCTAAAGACCCGTCATCCTCTGGTTGGTCAGGTTCATTCCTCTAAAGACCCGTCGTCCTCTGGTTGGTCAGGTTCTTTCCTCTAAAGACCCATCGTCCTCTGGTTGGTCAGGTTCATTCCTCTAAAGACCCGTCATCCTCTGGTTGATCAGGTGGTCAGGTTCATTCCTCTAAAGACCCGTCATCCTCTGGTTGGTCAGGTGGTTAGGTTCATTCCTCTAAAGACCCATCATCCTCTGGTTGGTCAGGTTCATTCCTCTAAAGACCCGTCATCCTCTGGTTGGTCAGGTTCATTCCTCTAAAGACCCGTCATCCTCTGGTTGGTCAGGTTCATTCCTCTAAAGACCCGTCATACTCATGTTTGTCAGGTGGTCAGATCCATTCCTCTAAAGACCCATCATCCTCTGGTTGGTCAGGTTCATTCCTCTAAAGACCCGTCATACTCATGTTTGTCAGGTGGTCAGGTTCATTCCTCTAAAGACCCGTCATCCTCTGGTTGATCAGGTGGTCAGGTTCATTCCTCTAAAGACCCGTCGTCCTCTGGTTGGTCAGGTTCATTCCTCTAAAGACCCGTCATCCTCTGGTTTGTCAGGTTCATTCCTCTAAAGACCCGTCATCCTCTGGTTGGTCAGGTGGTCAGGTTCATTCCTCTAAAGACCCGTCATCCTCTGGTTGGTCAGGTGGTTAGGTTCATTCCTCTAAAGACCCGTCATCCTCTGGTTGGTCAGGTGGTCAGGTTCATTCCTCTAAAGACCCGCCATCCTCTGGTTGGTCAGGTGGTCAGGTTTGTTCCTCTAAAGACCCGTAGTCCTCTGGTTGGTCAGGTTCATTCCTCTAAAGACCCGTCATCCTCTGGTTGTTCAGGTTCATTCCTCTAAAGACCCATCGTCCTCTGGTTGGTCAGGTTCATTCCTCTAAAGACCCGTCGTCCTCTGGTTGGTCAGGTTCATTCCTCTAAAGACCCGTCATCCTCTGGTTGGTCAGGTTCATTCCTCTAAAGACCCGTCGTCCTCTGGTTGGTCAGGTTCTTTCCTCTAAAGACCCATCGTCCTCTGGTTGGTCAGGTTCATTCCTCTAAAGACCCGTCATCCTCTGGTTTATCAGGCGGTCAGGTTCATTCCTCTAAAGACCCGTCATCCTCTGGTTGGTCAGGTGGTTAGGTTCATTCCTCTAAAGACCCATCATCTTCTGGTTGGTCAGGTTCATTCCTCTAAAGACCCGTCATCCTCTGGTTTGTCAGGTGGTCAGATCCATTCCTCTAAAGACCCATCATCCTCTGGTTGGTCAGGTTCATTCCTCTAAAGACCCGTCATACTCATGTTTGTCAGGTGGTCAGGTTCATTCCTCTAAAGACCCGTCATCCTCTGGTTGGTCAGGTGGTCAGGTTCATTCCTCTAAAGACCCGTCATCCTCTGGTTGGTCAGTTTCGTTCCTCTAAAGGCCCGTCATCCTCTGGTTAGTCAGGTTCATTCCTCTGAAGACCCGTCATCCTGTGGTTGGTCAAGTTCGTTCCTCTAAAGACCCGTCGTCCTCAGGTTGATCAGGTTCGTTTCTCTAAAGACCCGTCATCCTCTGGTTGGTCAGGTTCTTTCCTCTAAAGACCCATCATCCTCTGGTTGGTTAGGTTCATTCCTCTAAAGACCCGTCATCCTCTGGTTGGTCAGGTTCATTCCTCTAAAGACCCGTCATCCTCTGGTTGGTCAGGTTCATTCCTCTAAAGACCCATCGTCCTCTGGTTGGTCAGGTTCATTCCTCTAAAGACCCGTCATCCTCTGGTTGGTCAGTTTCATTCCTCTAAAGACCCGTCATCCTCTGGTTGGTCAGGTTCATTCCTCTAAAGACCCGTCGTCCTCTGGTTGGTCAGGTTCTTTCCTCTAAAGACCCATCGTCCTCTGGTTGGTCAGGTTCATTCCTCTAAAGACCCGTCATCCTCTGGTTGATCAGGTGGTCAGGTTCAGTCCTCTAAAGACCCGTCATCCTCTGGTTGGTCAGGTGGTTAGGTTCATTCCTCTAAAGACCCATCATCCTCTGGTTGGTCAGGTTCATTCCTCTAAAGACCCGTCATCCTCTGGTTTGTCAGGTGGTCAGATCCATTCCTCTAAAGACCCATCATCCTCTGGTTGGTCAGGTTCATTCCTCTAAAGACCCGTCATACTCATGTTTGTCAGGTGGTCAGGTTCATTCCTCTAAAGACCCGTCATTCTCTGGTTGGTCAGGTTGTCAGGTTCATTCCTCTAAAGACCCGTCATCCTCTGGTTGGTCAGTTTCGTTCCTCTAAAGGCCCGTCATCCTCTGGTTAGTCAGGTTCATTCCTCTGAAGACCCGTCATCCTGTGGTTGATCAGGTTCGTTTCTCTAAAGACCCGTCATCCTCTGGTCGGTCAGGTTCTTTCCTCTAAAGACCCATCATCCTCTGGTTGGTTAGGTTCATTCCTCTAAAGACCCGTCGTCCTCTGGTTGGTCAGGTTAATTCCTCTAAAGACCCGTCATCCTCTGGTTGGTCAGGTTCATTCCTCTAAAGACCCGTCGTCCTCTGGTTGGTCAGGTTCATTCCTCTAAAGACCCGTCATCCTCTGGTTGGTCAGGTTCATTCCTCTAAAGACCCGTCATCCTCTGGTTGATCAGGTGGTCAGGTTCATTCCTCTAAAGACCCGTCATCCTCTGGTTGGTCAGGTGGTTAGGTTCATTCCTCTAAAGACCCATCATCCTCTGGTTGGTCAGGTTCATTCCTCTAAAGACCCGTCATCCTCTGTTTGGTCAGGTTCATTCCTCTAAAGACCCGTCATCCTCTGGTTGGTCAGGTTCATTCCTCTAAAGACCCGTCATACTCATGTTTGTCAGGTGGTCAGGTTCATTCCTCTAAAGACCCGTCATCCTCTGGTTGATCAGGTGGTCAGGTTCATTCCTCTAAAGACCCGTCATCCTCTGGTTGGTCAGGTTCATTCCTCTAAAGACCCGTCGTCCTCTGGTTGGTCAGGTTATTTCCTCTAAAGACCCGTCATCCTCTGGTTGATCAGGTGGTCAGGTTCATTCCTCTAAAGACCCGTCATCCTCTGGTTGGTCAGGTGGTTAGGTTCATTCCTCTAAAGACCCATCATCCTCTGGTTGGTCAGGTTCATTCCTCTAAAGACCCGTCATCCTCTGGTTTGTCAGGTGGTCAGATCCATTCCTCTAAAGACCCATCATCCTCTGGTTGGTCAGGTTCATTCCTCTAAAGACCCGTCATACTCATGTTTGTCAGGTGGTCAGGTTCATTCCTCTAAAGACCCGTCATCCTCTGGTTGGTCAGGTGGTCAGGTTCATTCCTCTAAAGACCCGTCATCCTCTGGTTGGTCAGTTTCGTTCCTCTAAAGGCCCGTCATCCTCTGGTTAGTCAGGTTCATTCCTCTGAAGACCCGTCATCCTGTGGTTGGTCAAGTTCGTTCCTCTAAAGACCCGTCGTCCTCAGGTTGATCAGGTTCGTTTCTCTAAAGACCCGTCATCCTCTGGTTGGTCAGGTTCTTTCCTCTAAAGACCCATCATCCTCTGGTTGGTTAGGTTCATTCCTCTAAAGACCCGTCATCCTCTGGTTGTCAGGTTCATTCCTCTAAAGACCCGTCATCCTCTGGTTGGTCAGGTTCATTCCTCTAAAGACCCATCGTCCTCTGGTTGGTCAGGTTCATTCCTCTAAAGACCCGTCATCCTCTGGTTGGTCAGGTTCATTCCTCTAAAGACCCGTCATCCTCTGGTTGGTCAGGTTCATTCCTCTAAAGACCCGTCGTCCTCTGGTTGGTCAGGTTCTTTCCTCTAAAGACCCATCGTCCTCTGGTTGGTCAGGTTCATTCCTCTAAAGACCCGTCATCCTCTGGTTGATCAGGTGGTCAGGTTCATTCCTCTAAAGACCTGTCATCCTCTGGTTGGTCAGGTGGTTAGGTTCATTCCTCTAAAGACCCATCATCCTCTGGTTGGTCAGGTTCATTCCTCTAAAGACCCGTCATCCTCTGGTTGGTCAGGTTCATTCCTCTAAAGACCCGTCATCCTCTGGTTGGTCAGGTTCATTCCTCTAAAGACCCGTCATACTCATGTTTGTCAGGTGGTCAGATCCATTCCTCTAAAGACCCATCATCCTCTGGTTGGTCAGGTTCATTCCTCTAAAGACCCGTCATACTCATGTTTGTCAGGTGGTCAGGTTCATTCCTCTAAAGACCCGTCATCCTCTGGTTGATCAGGTGGTCAGGTTCATTCCTCTAAAGACCCGTCGTCCTCTGGTTGGTCAGGTTCATTCCTCTAAAGACCCGTCATCCTCTGGTTTGTCAGGTTCATTCCTCTAAAGACCCGTCATCCTCTGGTTGGTCAGGTGGTCAGGTTCATTCCTCTAAAGACCCGTCATCCTCTGGTTGGTCGGGTGGTTAGGTTCATTCCTCTAAAGACCCGTCATCCTCTGGTTGGTCAGGTGGTCAGGTTCATTCCTCTAAAGACCCGCCATCCTCTGGTTGGTCAGGTGGTCAGGTTTGTTCCTCTAAAGACCCGTAGTCCTCTGGTTGGTCAGGTTCATTCCTCTAAAGACCCGTCATCCTCTGGTTGGTCAGGTTCATTCCTCTAAAGACCCATCGTCCTCTGGTTGGTCAGGTTCATTCCTCTAAAGACCCGTCATCCTCTGGTTTGTCAGGTGGTCAGATCCATTCCTCTAAAGACCCATCATCCTCTGGTTGGTCAGGTTCATTCCTCTAAAGACCCGTCATACTCATGTTTTTCAGGTGGTCAGGTTCATTCCTCTAAAGACCCGTCATTCTCTGGTTGGTCAGGTTGTCAGGTTCATTCCTCTAAAGACCCGTCATCCTCTGGTTGGTCAGTTTCGTTCCTCTAAAGGCCCGTCATCCTCTGGTTAGTCAGGTTCATTCCTCTGAAGACCCGTCATCCTGTGGTTGATCAGGTTCGTTTCTCTAAAGACCCGTCATCCTCTGGTCGGTCAGGTTCTTTCCTCTAAAGACCCATTATCCTCTGGTTGGTTAGGTTCATTCCTCTAAAGACCCGTCGTCCTCTGGTTGGTCAGGTTAATTCCTCTAAAGACCCGTCATCCTCTGGTTGGTCAGGTTCATTCCTCTAAAGACCCGTCGTCCTCTGGTTGGTCAGGTTCATTCCTCTAAAGACCCGTCATCCTCTGGTTGGTCAGGTTCATTCCTCTAAAGACCCGTCATCCTCTGGTTGATCAGGTGGTCAGGTTCATTCCTCTAAAGACCCGTCATCCTCTGGTTGGTCAGGTGGTTAGGTTCATTCCTCTAAAGACCCATCATCCTCTGGTTGGTCAGGTTCATTCCTCTAAAGACCCGTCATCCTCTGTTTGGTCAGGTTCATTCCTCTAAAGACCCGTCATCCTCTGGTTGGTCAGGTTCATTCCTCTAAAGACCCGTCATACTCATGTTTGTCAGGTGGTCAGATCCATTCCTCTAAAGACCCATCATCCTCTGGTTGGTCAGGTTCATTCCTCTAAAGACCCGTCATACTCATGTTTGTCAGGTGGTCAGGTTCATTCCTCTAAAGACCCGTCATCCTCTGGTTGATCAGGTGGTCAGGTTCATTCCTCTAAAGACCCGTCATCCTCTGGTTGGTCAGGTTCATTCCTCTAAAGACCCGTCGTCCTCTGGTTGGTCAGGTTAATTCCTCTAAAGACCCGTCATCCTCTGGTTGATCAGGTGGTCAGGTTCATTCCTCTAAAGACCCGTCATCCTCTGGTTGGTCAGGTGGTTAGGTTCATTCCTCTAAAGACCCATCATCCTCTGGTTGGTCAGGTTCATTCCTCTAAAGACCCGTCATCCTCTGGTTTGTCAGGTGGTCAGATCCATTCCTCTAAAGACCCATCATCCTCTGGTTGGTCAGGTTCATTCCTCTAAAGACCCGTCATACTCATGTTTGTCAGGTGGTCAGGTTCATTCCTCTAAAGACCCGTCATCCTCTGGTTGGTCAGGTGGTCAGGTTCATTCCTCTAAAGACCCGTCATCCTCTGGTTGGTCAGTTTCGTTCCTCTAAAGGCCCGTCATCCTCTGGTTAGTCAGGTTCATTCCTCTGAAGACCCGTCATCCTGTGGTTGGTCAAGTTCGTTCCTCTAAAGACCCGTCGTCCTCAGGTTGATCAGGTTCGTTTCTCTAAAGACCCGTCATCCTCTGGTTGGTCAGGTTCTTTCCTCTAAAGACCCATCATCCTCTGGTTGGTTAGGTTCATTCCTCTAAAGACCCGTCATCCTCTGGTTGTCAGGTTCATTCCTCTAAAGACCCGTCATCCTCTGGTTGGTCAGGTTCATTCCTCTAAAGACCCATCGTCCTCTGGTTGGTCAGGTTCATTCCTCTAAAGACCCGTCATCCTCTGGTTGGTCAGGTTCATTCCTCTAAAGACCCGTCATCCTCTGGTTGGTCAGGTTCATTCCTCTAAAGACCCGTCGCCCTCTGGTTGGTCAGGTTCTTTCCTCTAAAGACCCATCGTCCTCTGGTTGGTCAGGTTCATTCCTCTAAAGACCCGTCATCCTCTGGTTGATCAGGTGGTCAGGTTCATTCCTCTAAAGACCTGTCATCCTCTGGTTGGTCAGGTGGTTAGGTTCATTCCTCTAAAGACCCATCATCCTCTGGTTGGTCAGGTTCATTCCTCTAAAGACCCGTCATCCTCTGGTTGGTCAGGTTCATTCCTCTAAAGACCCGTCATCCTCTGGTTGGTCAGGTTCATTCCTCTAAAGACCCGTCATACTCATGTTTGTCAGGTGGTCAGATCCATTCCTCTAAAGACCCATCATCCTCTGGTTGGTCAGGTTCATTCCTCTAAAGACCCGTCATACTCATGTTTGTCAGGTGGTCAGGATCATTCCTCTAAAGACCCGTCATCCTCTGGTTGATCAGGTGGTCAGGTTCATTCCTCTAAAGACCCGTCGTCCTCTGGTTGGTCAGGTTCATTCCTCTAAAGACCCGTCATCCTCTGGTTTGTCAGGTTCATTCCTCTAAAGACCCGTCATCCTCTGGTTGGTCAGGTGGTCAGGTTCATTCCTCTAAAGACCCGTCATCCTCTGGTTGGTCGGGTGGTTAGGTTCATTCCTCTAAAGACCCGTCATCCTCTGGTTGGTCAGGTGGTCAGGTTCATTCCTCTAAAGACCCGCCATCCTCTGGTTGGTCAGGTGGTCAGGTTTGTTCCTCTAAAGACCCGTAGTCCTCTGGTTGGTCAGGTTCATTCCTCTAAAGACCCGTCATCCTCTGGTTGGTCAGGTTCATTCCTCTAAAGACCCATCGTCCTCTGGTTGGTCAGGTTCATTCCTCTAAAGACCCGTCATCCTCTGGTTGGTCAGGTTCATTCCTCTAAAGACCCGTCATCCTCTGGTTGGTCAGGTTCATTCCTCTAAAGACCCGTCGTCCTCTGGTTGGTCAGGTTCTTTCCTCTAAAGACCCATCGTCCTCTGGTTGGTCAGGTTCATTCCTCTAAAGACCCGTCATCCTCTGGTTTATCAGGTGGTCAGGTTCATTCCTCTAAAGACCCGTCATCCTCTGGTTGGTCAGGTGGTTAGGTTCATTCCTCTAAAGACCCATCATCCTCTGGTTGGTCAGGTTCATTCCTCTAAAGACCCGTCATCCTCTGGTTTGTCAGGTGGTCAGATCCATTCCTCTAAAGACCCATCATCCTCTGGTTGGTCAGGTTCATTCCTCTAAAGACCCGTCATACTCATGTTTGTCAGGTGGTCAGGTTCATTCCTCTAAAGACCCGTCATCCTCTGGTTGGTTAGGTGGTCAGGTTCATTCCTCTAAAGACCCGTCATCCTCTGGCTGGTCAGTTTCGTTCCTCTAAAGGCCCGTCATCCTCTGGTTAGTCAGGTTCATTCCTCTGAAGACCCGTCATCCTGTGGTTGGTCAAGTTCGTTCCTCTAAAGACCCGTCGTCCTCAGGTTGATCAGGTTCGTTTCTCTAAAGACCCGTCATCCTCTGGTTGGTCAGGTTCTTTCCTCTAAAGACCCATCATCCTCTGGTTGGTTAGGTTCATTCCTCTAAAGACCCGTCATCCTCTGTTTGGTCAGGTTCATTCCTCTAAAGACCCGTCATCCTCTGGTTGGTCAGGTTCATTCCTCTAAAGACCCATCGTCCTCTGGTTGGTCAGGTTCATTCCTCTAAAGACCCGTCATCCTCTGGTTGGTCAGGTTCATTCCTCTAAAGACCCGTCATCCTCTGGTTGGTCAGGTTCATTCCTCTAAAGACCCGTCGTCCTCTGGTTGGTCAGGTTCTTTCCTCTAAAGACCCATCGTCCTCTGGTTGGTCAGGTTCATTCCTCTAAAGACCCGTCATCCTCTGGTTGATCAGGTGGTCAGGTTCATTCCTCTAAAGACCTGTCATCCTCTGGTTGGTCAGGTGGTTAGGTTCATTCCTCTAAAGACCCATCATCCTCTGGTTGGTCAGGTTCATTCCTCTAAAGACCCGTCATCCTCTGGTTTGTCAGGTGGTCAGATCCATTCCTCTAAAGACCCATCATCCTCTGGTTGGTCAGGTTCATTCCTCTAAAGACCCGTCATACTCATGTTTGTCAGGTGGTCAGGTTCATTCCTCTAAAGACCCGTCATTCTCTGGTTGGTCAGGTTGTCAGGTTCATTCCTCTAAAGACCCGTCATCCTCTGGTTGGTCAGTTTCGTTCCTCTAAAGGCCCGTCATCCTCTGGTTAGTCAGGTTCATTCCTCTGAAGACCCGTCATCCTGTGGTTGGTCAGGTTCGTTCCTCTAAAGACCCGTCGTCCTCAGGTTGGTCAGGTTCATTCCTCTAAAGACCCGTCATCCTCTGGTTTGTCAGGATCATTCCTCTAAAGACCCGTCATCCTCTGGTTGGTCAGGTGGTCAGGTTCATTCCTCTAAAGACCCGTCATCCTCTGGTTGGTCAGGTGGTTAGGTTCATTCCTCTAAAGACCCGTCATCCTCTGGTTGGTCAGGTGGTCAGGTTCATTCCTCTAAAGACCCGCCATCCTCTGGTTGGTCAGGTGGTCAGGTTTGTTCCTCTAAAGACCCGTAATCCTCTGGTTGGTCAGGTTCATTCCTCTAAAGACCCGTCATCCTCTGGTTGGTCAGGTTCATTCCTCTAAAGACCCATCGTCCTCTTGTTGGTCAGGTTCTTTCCTCTAAAGACCCGTCATCCTCTGGTTGGTCAGGTTCATTCCTCTAAAGACCCGTCATCCTCTGGTTGGTCAGGTTCATTCCTCTAAAGACCCGTCGTCCTCTGGTTGGTCAGGTTCTTTCCTCTAAAGACCCGTCGTCCTCTGGTTGGTCAGGTTCATTCCTCTAAAGACCCGTCATCCTCTGGTTGATCAGGTGGTCAGGTTCATTCCTCTAAAGACCCGTCATCCTCTGGTTGGTCAGGTGGTTAGGTTCATTCCTCTAAAGACCCGTCATCCTCTGGTTGGTCAGGTTCATTCCTCTAAAGACCCGTCATCCTCTGGTTTGTCAGGTGGTCAGATCCATTCCTCTAAAGACCCATCATCCTCTGGTTGGTCAGGTTCATTCCTCTAAAGACCCGTCATCCTCTGGTTGGTCAGGTGGTCAGGTTCATTCCTCTAAAGACCCGTCATCCTCTGGTTGGTCAGTTTCGTTCCTCTAAAGGCCCGTCATCCTCTTGTTGCTCAGGTTCATTCCTCTAAAGACCCGTCATCCTCTGGTTGGTCAGGTTCGTTCCTCTAAAGACCCGTCATCCTCTGGTTGGTCAGGTTCGCTCCTCTAAAGACTCGTCATCCTCTGGTTGGTCAGGTTCATTCCTCTAAAGACCCATCGTCCTCTGGTTGGTCAGGTTAATTCCTCTAAAGACCCGTCGTCCTCTGGTTGGTCAGGTTCATTCCTCTGAAGACCCGTCATCCTGTGGTTGGTCAGGTTCGTTCCTCTAAAGACCCGTCGTCCTCAGGTTGATCAGGTTCGTTTCTCTAAAGACCCGTCATCCTCTGGTTGGTCAGGTTCTTTCCTCTAAAGACCCATCATCCTCTGGTTGGTTAGGTTCATTCCTCTAAAGACCCGTCGTCCTCTGGTTGGTCAGGTTCATTCCTCTAAAGACCCGTCGTCCTCTGGTTGGTCAGGTTCATTCCTCTAAAGACCCATTGTCCTCTGGTTGGTCAGGTTAATTCCTCTAAAGACCCGTCGTCCTCTGGTTGGTCAGGTTCATTCCTCTGAAGACCCGTCATCCTGTGGTTGGTCAGGTTCGTTCCTCTAAAGACCCGTCGTCCTCAGGTTGATCAGGTTCGTTTCTCTAAAGACCCGTCATCCTCTGGTTGGTCAGGTTCTTTCCTCTAAAGACCCATCATCCTCTGGTTGGTTAGGTTCATTCCTCTAAAGACCCGTCGTCCTCTGGTTGGTCAGGTACATTCCTCTAAAGACTCGTCATCCTCTGGTTGGTCAGGTTCATTCCTCTAAAGACCCATCATCCTCTGGTTGGTCAGGTTCATTCCTCTAAAGACCCGTCATCCTCTGGTTGGTCAGGTTCATTCCTCTAAAGACCCATCATCCTCTGGTTGGTCAGGTTCATATCTCTAAAGACCCGTCATCCTCTGGTTGGTCAGTTTCGTTCCTCTAAAGACCCGTCATCCTCTGGTTGGTCAGGTTCGTTCCTCTAAAGACCCGTCATCCTCTGGTTGGTCAGGTTCGCTCCTCTAAAGACTCGTCATCCTCTGGTTGGTCAGGTTCATTCCTATAAAGACCCATCATCCTCTGGTTGGTCAGGTTAATTCCTCTAAAGACCCGTCGTCCTCTGGTTGGTCAGGTTCATTCCTCTGAAGACCCGTCATCCTGTGGTTGGTCAGGTTCGTTCCTCTAAAGACCCGTCGTCCTCAGGTTGATCAGGTTCGTTTCTCTAAAGACCCGTCATCCTCTGGTTGGTCAGGTTCTTACCTCTAAAGACCCATCATCCTCTGGTTGGTTAGGTTCATTCCTCTAAAGACCCGTCGTCCTCTGGTTGGTCAGGTTCATTCCTCTAAAGACCCGTCGTCCTCTGGTTGGTCAGGTTCATTCCTCTAAAGACCCATTGTCCTCTGGTTGGTCAGGTTAACTCCTCTAAAGACCCGTCGTCCTCTGGTTGGTCAGGTTCATTCCTTTGAAGACCCGTCATCCTGTGGTTGGTCAGGTTCGTTCCTCTAAAGACCCGTCGTCCTCAGGTTGATCAGGTTCGTTTCTCTAAAGACCCATCATCCTCTGGTTGGTCAGGTTCTTTCCTCTAAAGACCCATCATCCTCTGGTTGGTTAGGTTCATTCCTCTAAAGACCCGTCGTCCTCTGGTTGGTCAGGTTCTTTCCTCTAAAGACCCATCGTCCTCTGGTTGGTCAGGTTCATTCCTCTAAAGACCCGTCATCCTCTGGTTGGTCAGGTTCATTCCTCTAAAGACCCGTCATCCTCTGGTTGGTCAGGTTCTTTCCTCTAAAGACCCGTCGTCCTCTGGTTGGTCAGGTTCATTCCTCTAAAGACCCGTCATCCTCTGGTTGATCAGGTGGTCAGGTTCATTCCTCTAAAGACCCGTCATCCTCTGGTTGGTCAGGTGGTTAGGTTCATTCCTCTAAAGACCCGTCATCCTCTGGTTGGTCAGGTTCATTCCTCTAAAGACCCGTCATCCTCTGGTTTGTCAGGTGGTCAGATCCATTCCTCTAAAGACCCATCATCCTCTGGTTGGTCAGGTTCATTCCTCTAAAGACCCGTCATACTCATGTTTGTCAGGTGGTCAGGTTCATTCCTCTAAAGACCCGTCATCCTCTGGTTGGTCAGTTTCGTTCCTCTAAAGGCCCGTCATCCTCTTGTTGGTCAGGTTCATTCCTCTAAAGACCCGTCATCCTCTGGTTTGTCAGGTTCGTTCCTCTAAAGACCCGTCATCCTCTGGTTGGTCAGGTTCGCTCCTCTAAAGACTCGTCATCCTCTGGTTGGTCAGGTTCATTCCTCTAAAGACCCATCGTCCTCTTGTTGGTCAGGTTAATTCCTCTAAAGACCCGTAGTCCTCTGGTTGGTCAGGTTCATTCCTCTGAAGACCCGTCATCCTGTGGTTGGTCAGGTTCGTTCCTCTAAAGACCCGTCGTCCTCAGGTTGATCAGGTTCGTTTCTCTAAAGACCCGTCATCCTCTGGTTGGTCAGGTTCTTTCCTCTAAAGACCCATCATCCTCTGGTTGGTTAGGTTCATTCCTCTAAAGACCCGTTGTCCTCTGGTTGGTCAGGTTCATTCCTCTAAAGACCCGTCGTCCTCTGGTTGGTCAGGTTCATTCCTCTAAAGACCCATCGTCCCCTGGTTGGTCAGGTTAATTCCTCTAAAGACCCGTCGTCCTCTGGTTGGTCAGGTTCATTCCTTTGAAGACCCGTCATCCTGTGGTTGGTCAGGTTCGTTCCTCTAAAGACCCGTCGTCCTCAGGTTGATCAGGTTCGTTTCTCTAAAGACCCGTCATCCTCTGGTTGGTCAGGTTCTTTCCTCTAAAGACCCATCATCCTCTGGTTGGTTAGGTTCATTCCTCTAAAGACCCGTCGTCCTCTGGTTGGTCAGGTTCTTTCCTCTAAAGACCCATCGTCCTCTGGTTGGTCAGGTTCATTCCTCTAAAGACCCGTCATCCTCTGGTTGGTCAGGTTCATTCCTCTAAAGACCCGTCATCCTCTGGTTGGTCAGGTTCTTTCCTCTAAAGACCCGTCGTCCTCTGGTTGGTCAGGTTCATTCCTCTAAAGACCCGTCATCCTCTGGTTGATCAGGTGGTCAGGTTCATTCCTCTAAAGACCCGTCATCCTCTGGTTGGTCAGGTGGTTAGGTTCATTCCTCTAAAGACCCGTCATCCTCTGGTTGGTCAGGTTCATTCCTCTAAAGACCCGTCATCCTCTGGTTTGTCAGGTGGTCAGATCCATTCCTCTAAAGACCCATCATCCTCTGGTTGGTCAGGTTCATTCCTCTAAAGACCCGTCATACTCATGTTTGTCAGGTGGTCAGGTTCATTCCTCTAAAGACCCGTCATCCTCTGGTTGGTCAGTTTCGTTCCTCTAAAGGCCCGTCATCCTCTTGTTGGTCAGGTTCATTCCTCTAAAGACCCGTCATCCTGTGGTTGGTCAGGTTCGTTCCTCTAAAGACCCGTCGTCCTCAGGTTGATCAGGATCGTTTCTCTAAAGACCCGTCATCCTCTGGTTGGTCAGGTTCTTTCCTCTAAAGACCCATCATCCTCTGGTTGGTTAGGTTCATTCCTCTAAAGACCCGTTGTCCTCTGGTTGGTCAGGTTCATTCCTCTAAAGACCCGTCGTCCTCTGGTTGGTCAGGTTCATTCCTCTAAAGACCCATCGTCCCCTGGTTGGTCAGGTTAATTCCTCTAAAGACCCGTCGTCCTCTGGTTGGTCAGGTTCATTCCTCTGAAGACCCGTCATCCTGTGGTTGGTCAGGTTCGTTCCTCTAAAGACCCGTCGTCCTCAGGTTGATCAGGTTCGTTTCTCTAAAGACCCGTCATCCTCTGGTTGGTCAGGTTCTTTCCTCTAAAGACCCATCATCCTCTGGTTGGTCAGGTTCATTCCTCTAAAGACCCGTCATCCTCTGGTTGGTCAGGTTCATTCCTCTAAAGACCCGTCATCCTCTGGTTGGTCAGTTTCGTTCCTCTAAAGGCCCGTCATCCTCTTGTTGGTCAGGTTCATTCCTCTAAAAACCCGTCATCCTCTGGTTGGTCAGGTTCGTTCCTCTAAAGACCCGTCATCCTGTGGTTGGTCAGGTTCGCTCCTCTAAAGACTCG